>NC_056499.1:7134888-7166116 GCF_014905685.2 Nematolebias whitei | reverse complement strand
TATACTCACACACACACACAAACACACACACACCAGTATAAATATATAAATACTAATATAAGCTACTACTTACTAGGTCCAGATGACCTGATTGAGCATTATTGGATTTGGTACCTGGATGATTGAGCATGAACTTTGATGCCTTGAACCACTTTGGCTGTGGCTGCCTGCCTGGAAGGAGTCGACGGGGACAGGACGGCCCCCAGAAACCATCTTATCTCCAGCAAACTGGTCGGTCCACTTAAAGAGTGTAATGCTTGGTGGGGAAACAGTTTACTTGGGACTCCTCAGACCAGTGAAGCCCCCTGGATAGAGGGCGAAACGTCTCTACAAAAAAGAAACTGTCCAGATGACCTGACTATTATTGGATTTGGTACATGGATGATTGAGCATGAACATTGGTACTACTTACTACTTGTACTACTACTCCTACTTCACAGTTTTTCACTTATCGCCTGTCTTCAGGGTACGGATCCCTGCGATAAACGAGGGACTGCTGTATGTTGAACAAACAGAGGCCTTTATTTGTCAACTTTTCATCCCTTTTGAGAAGCCACGTCCACATTATCTTGCACATCAAGAATAAAAGAATGCGATCTTCTTTATAAAAATATACACAGACTTTAGTCTTCACAAAGGTTTGTAAAACACATCAAAGTTTTGTGATGCATTCTCTTTGCAGCATGAAGACGTGACTGACTGCATGATGAAGCCATTATCCAGAACTAGAGACGGGGAAGCTGCTGAGCACAGTTGTCTCTCTCAACAGGAACAAAACCTCAGGAGGTAATCAGCGGGCCTTTTCCAAAACACCATCCTACGCGCCACCATAATTAGCTTCACCAGTGTAGATTTCACGTAGAAGCCACACTCAGTCGTGTTTCGTTGACATTTCTGTTCTGGGTTCAAACAAACAAAAACTAACCAGTTTCTTTCTTTTTAACCCAGGCCTGCTGTTTTCTTCTTTTAAAGACATGATGCCATGATCAACGCTGAAAACAGAGTTGGTATCTGGTAGAAACGCTCTCTTTAAATATTCACTGTTCTCAGTTGTGAACTCTGAGGATGATGATAGCACTGAGTGAATGCAGATATGAGGGATGAACAAGACAACAGAAACATTTTAGCTGCTAAAGGCTTAGCATTCTTTGAAGGCCTGCCTGCGTTTAGGCCAGAGATTTAAATTAAATCATAGTGATGTAGTTATAAACATTTTGGTCAAATCTTGTACGTGACGGTGTGCACATATGGACTATTCTAAGATGTTACAGCTCTCAGAGTATGTGTTGTGAATGACTCTCAGTTACTACCACACCTAACTTTACATCAGTGTCTGTAAGAGTGGACTGAGTTTAAACTGTTTTTGTGTTGGACAAGATCAATTCGGCCATCTTGGCTGGGATAGATTTCAAGTGCTGGAGTTTTTGGTGAACCGCCTTCTGAGGGTATCACAAAAATATGTCGAGGGAGTTATGAGATATTTTGCTAACAGACAAAAAATATTGACTCTTAATGTCAAAGTTTAGGCAAAGATATTCTACAATGTGTAGAGCTCAGAGTGTGTTTTGGGGATGACTCTCAGCTACTACCACACCAAATGTTTGTACAGTTGGTTGAGCTAAAGTCACTTTTGTCTTAAGGTGGCTTAGCTGTGGCGGCCATATTTAATCGATTTAACCAAAAATTTGACTAAAATGTAAATCTTAATCCAATTATAATTGTCTGAAAGTTTTATTATAATCTATGCAAAGGTTTATGAAATATTAATTTAAAATGCTGTCATTGTTATTAATGTATTTTCTTATTTTTAGTCACATGTTTCTCTTCCAAAGTGAAACTCTCACACTAAAAAGATGAAAAGCATTCGACTCCAGCTCAGATCAACCATAAAATGTAATGGCAGCGTACTTTGCGTCCTCTCTTGTTGGGTCGATAAAACTGCTTTATTTATCAAGACCTGGCTCGACATGACGACGCTCCTGTAATCAATCAACAACAGAAGATGTCTGGATTCATTCCAGGAGAATAACCACCCTCCATTATGTTCAAATGACTGTTTTAACAGTCATTAACAGTAACAGTGACCGTGGCGCATCATAAACTGTGCTTTCCACTCGTTCAAAAACGTTCAATACAAAAAATGTGCTTTCCAGCAGCCCATTCAAAGACAACCTGGGTACTCCAGTTTCCTCCCACAGACCAAAAACATGCATGTTAGGCTGATTAGTAACTCTGATCGAGAGAGCGAATCGTTGCTTGTCTCGTTTGTCTCTACATGTCCCTGGATGGACTGGAGACCTGTCCACAATGTCTCCCACCTCTCACTCACTGACTGCTAGATATGGGCACCAGTGACCCACACGACCAGTAAAGGAAGAAGCGGGTAAAGATAATGGATGGATGAATGGATGAATGAATGGATAGATGGATGATAGAAGAATGGATGGACAGATGGATGGATGATAGATGGATGACTGATGGATGAATGGATGGATGATAAATGGATGAATGGATGGATGATAAATGGATGAATGGATGAATGGATGGATGATAAATGGATGAATGGATGAATGGATGGATAAACGGATGAATGGATGGATGATAAATGGATGAATGGATGGATGAATGGATGAATGAATGGATAGATAGATGATAGAAGAATGGATGGACAGATGGATGGATGATTGATGGATGATTAATGGATGAATGGATGATGATAAATGGATGGATGGATAGATGGATGGATGATTGATGGATAACTGATGGATGAATGGATGGATGATAAATGGATGGATGTCTAGATAGATGGATGATGGATAGATGGATTATAGATGGATGATGGATAGATGGATTATAGATGGACGATGGATGGACGATGGATGGATGGATGATAAATGGATGGATGGATATATATATATGGATGGATGGATGATGGATGTATGGATGGATAATGTATGGATGGATGATGAATGGATGATGGATGGATGGATGATGGATGATGAATGGATGATGGATGTATATATGGATGGATGATGTATGTATGGATGTATGGATGATGGATGGATGATGGATGTATGGATGGATGGATGATGTATGGATGGATGGATGGATGATGGATGGATGATGGATGGATGGATGGATTGTTTTTGTTGTTTTCACGTAACTCAGATCCACTGTGGTAAACTGTCCTTGAGTTCTCTAGTAAAAGCTGCACTTGTGTTTACTTGTAAACATCGTGTAAACAAAACTATAAATACAAATATTACTTCTAAATACTTTCTCTGGAACACCTGAGTTAGAGAAATTTATCCACAACTTTTTATAAATTTACAAACTTTTTTAACGGTAAGTAGCCAAATATTTGTAGAGAAGTTGGTTTTGTTAGAAGAAGAAGAATTAAAATATTAAATGACGATTGCTGAATTTGTTTTTCTTTTTCATCTTTCGTTCTTCTTGTTTCTTCACTTTCTTCCTGTGGTAAGAGAAAAATAACCTCTTTAAACCCATCATAAGGTCTAAATTAATAAATCATGCGATTGGTACAAAATCTCCTCGAAACAATTATTAGTACCACGTTACAATAAGGCTCCCCTTATATATGACGAATAAATAGTTTATAGATACATTAGTAATTCCTCTATAAACACTTTATAAATCATTAATAACTGCTTCTTATGCATTGATTAAGGGTGACAGAGATAAAACTGAGCAGTTTGTTGCCAAATAGTGAGTCTAATCTGCCACCTATATATTTCATCTAGTTATTTTATTAAACATTTCAGACTAAGTTACTACATTATAAACACAATTAGCATTTGCAAACCTATTTCTTTAGCGTATAATATTGTACTTTATCACTGCATTATAAGTATCTACAACTAATATCATATCCCGAAAAAAATAGGTTTATAAATGCTTATTGTGCTCACAAGGAACTTATTCTGAAATGTTTAATCTAATAACTCTAGATGAAATAAAAAGGTGAACGGATCTGGATCACTTTTTGGCAAGACACTGGTCAGTTTTATCTCTCCGTCACCCTTAATTAATGCATAATAAGCAGTAATAAATGATTTATAACGTGCTTATAGAGGAATTAATAACGTATCTTGAAACTATTTATTAGCCATCTATAAGGGGAGCCTTACTGTAAAGTGGTACTCAATTATTTTAAGTAAGTTGATTTTAATGTAATTTATATTTTTTGCTTGCTGTGGCTTTTGATGGACTATTTATATCATTTTCTGAGCAAAGACTAAATCAAAATTAGCTTTTAGACAGTTTAAAAAGTCTTATTTGATTGTGCTATCCCCATCAATATGTTTTGGTAACTCATTTTAACTGCACCTTTGCAGCATCGTGTCAGTGTTTATTGATGTAAAGTAGTCAATGTTTCAGGATTTTGCTTGCCACAAAGTAAAAGAGATCATCTGCAGCTTAAAGTAGTTGTGTTAGAACGAACGTCTCTTGCTGTGACATGACCTTCTCTTCATGGCGTCCTGCAAAACCACTGATCTCAGGTCAGGCTTAGCTCCAAATGACAACTATTAAACCTTGTTCATCGTGGTGCAATAACCGGCTTTACTGATAACGTCTGACGTTCATCTAGTGAAAATTAAAGAGGCAGAGTGATGAAAACTTGGATTACTGTGCAGCAGGTCCGTCAGCATGCTGTGTCAGATTATAATCTCACTGCTCTTCTCACAAAATAACAGAAGCAGATAAAGCCATCTCAGTCTCACAGAGAAGTCTGCAAGAAACTTCCCTGAAGCGTTTCGAAAACGTAGTTTTGTGAGAAAACTGCGATCGGCTGCAGCCTTCCATCCCTCCACGACCTGTACGTCTCCAGAACTGTGAGGCGAGCAGGTCGGATCACAGCTGACCCTGCACACGGACTGTTTGAACCACTCCCCTCAGGCAGGAGGCTTCGGTCCATTCGGACCAGAACCTCCTGCCATAAGAACAGTTTCTTCCCCTCTGCTGTTGGACTCCTGAACGCTCATAATGCTACCTCAAAACTTCTGCTTTGGTCACATTACATCTGTATTATAATTGAATACTCCATCTGTACTGTTCTCTAAGCTTTTTTATTGTTTTCTATTGTATGGGTGTACATATGGTTATGTTATGTTTTTAATTTTACTTTATTTGTGTGTGTACACAGGCCTTATGTCTTATGTAATGTTCTCATTTTTACTTAATTTTTACTTAATTTTTACTTTATTTTACTTTATTACTATTCGCACCTTATGTCGAAGCAAATTCCTAGTTTGTGAACCTCGTTCATTGACATGGCGATAATAAACTGATTCTGATTCTGATGTCTTTGCTTCGGGTAAGGTCATGCTTTTTGTTGTTCTAAAAGGTAGAATTCAGTTTACAGCTAAAGAACAAAGACAAGTCCAACCTTTATAAATCACTGACAAAATTAAACACGCAGCCATTTCAGTCTCGTGCGCCTGTCTCATCAGAGACCAGGTTCTGACCTTGGCGATGAACAAGTTCAGCTCGGGTCAGGTACTTTGGGTCTTCATGCAGACGTACTGAACACCTTTTGCATCTCAGTGTACATATCATTATCATTAGAGCTATTTCAAAAGGATACTTTTCAAAAACTAATTATATGCACAGAGAAAAACATTGCCTTCCAGAAACACAGTGAAACCTGAAAATATCCTCACACACACACACACACACAGAGGGATTTGCTGGTGTATACTCACATCTTGGACTGAACAGGGTCATATCAGGGATGCAACACAAGCAGCAAACTGAGAGCGGAGGAGCAAACCCAAAGATTTCTTTGCTTCTTTCGTGTAACTCCTCTTCCGTCTTCACTCTTGCTGTGTGTGAGTTTAGTTTACAGCCTGTGTGTGATCAGCCTACCGTTTGGCCGACTGCTGGGATACTACTGAATCAGTGACAGACCAGATAGAGAAGCACCAGTGGGTTGTACCACATGTTTTGATGAGGTGGGGGTGGACGGTGGCGTTCTGGGCTGTTCCATCAGCAGAGAAACTGGCAGGAGGTTTGGATGAGTGTGCAGCTGGTTCCCCATCAGAAACAGGAGTCTGGCTGCAGCTCAGTTATTTCAGATTCCAGCCAGGCAAAGGATGCTGTGTGTGTGCAAAGCACTTTTTAGGGGGTATTTAATCTTCCTTTCTTCTGAGGAGGGGCTTTAATGTTGGTTTAATTAGCTTTTCTAACAGCCAGCACAGTGTAAGACAGGCCGCAAGCCAAACTTTTAATCTTAGTCAACCCTAAAGCGATGATTACCTCTTT
Organism: Nematolebias whitei; assembly: GCF_014905685.2. NCBI lineage: Eukaryota > Metazoa > Chordata > Actinopteri > Cyprinodontiformes > Rivulidae > Nematolebias > Nematolebias whitei. Next base: position 7,159,834 of record NC_056499.1, on the reverse strand, counting down.
TCACACTACACTTAACCTAAACACAATTGCATTATTAAACTGTTAACCCTCAAATAACTACACCCTACAAGCTGTAGCACGCAGCTAAAATAGCAAATGGCCATCATCAGTCTGTAAGGCACAAACTTTCAGTAGATGCTCTTTTAGAAACAACTACTTCAATGATCAGTTCAGATCTGCAGTAGAAAAGTGGCTCATAATTATTATTATCATTTAGAGTTTAGCTTCCTTTACATTTTTATTTTGACACAAACTCAACTGTCTACAATAGTTCATGGTCACAGTATTTCTAAAGTTCATCTGAAAAGAAGTTTAGAACTCTGATTTCCTATTTGTTCCTGAATTCACCACCAGGACCATAAAATAAGCTGTCGCAAGTCATTCAGCTTTATATCGTGTTTAGTTTTTAACTGACCTGGACCCACGTGCTTAACTCAAAACAAAATGAATCATAAACTTAATTTTTATTATTACATTTTGTGTTTTCTGCAGAGAACCTATTGGATTCTGAGAGCTCATCCTTTACAGGATTTGGTTTTCTTCTTATCAAACATTTATTTTGTTTATCCTATTTTTAATGATCAGACTGTACAAAACATTTTTTATAACAAAGCTATTAACACATCTGTATGCAAATAAGAAATATTTAAGAACTAAGTGGCTCTTTGTTTGGATTTTTTATGCAAATTTTGCATTGCAATAATTTGTTGGATGTCGAGTTAATTCTGACTAAAGTCAAACTGATTTGTTCCTGATGGTAAATTCACTGAGTCAAATTTAAATTGAGATGTTTCCCTCACGTTTTTACATTTTTGCAGAAGCTCTGAATCACGATGCTTTCATAAACTGTATGGACATCTGATTTTATTATGACATTTCAAAGTAGCTTTCTTTTTTACTTGACAGTTTTTGAATCCGTTGTATCGAACAGATTTGAGTCAGACACACACACAGTGTGAACACTTCTGAAGCATTCACACTGTTGTGATCCATTTTTCTTCCGTACATTTACATTTACAATTTTTGTGCTATTTCAACAAATCATAACTCAAAACGTTCAGCTCTTTCAGGACAATCGTGCTAGGACTTTTGGTATTGGTGCAACTTTAGCTTTTTGAAATATTTAGCCTTTTCTATCATTTTTTTCTCATAGAAAATGAACTGAGCTCATTTTACATCCTTCAAATCTTTAGATCTGTTTACAACCTTTTACTGCTCCTTTCACATTTTGTCCTGGTTCAGCTTCTTTCAGCTTCCTTCTGCAAATTTAAACTTTTTTCAACTACTTTCAGCTAATTTCAGCTGTTCTGTGCTCCTTTCAGATTTTTTCTGCTAACAAACATTGTTGTGCTTCTAACTTCTTTCTGTTAATTTCAGCCGTTATGCTCCTTTCAGCTCAGTCCTGCAAGTTTCAGCTTTATCTGCTATTTCAGCTACTTTTTAGCTGGTTTTATGCTAATTTTAGGTGGTTGTTTTTTTGGTTAATTCCACATTTTTTGCACCCATTTAAACTTTTTTCAGCCCATTCGGCAAAAAAATGTGCTCTCTCAAACTCCTTCTAGTAACTTAAGCTTCTTTCTGCCTTTTTTAGCTACTTTTCAGCATTTTTTAAAACACTAATTTCAGCTTTTTTCAGATAATTTCCACTTTTTGTGCTAATTTCTGCTTCTTTCAGCCTAACTGGGCAACCATCTTCTTTCTGCTTTCTTCTGCTAATTTAAGCTTGTTCTAACTTTTCAGCTACCTTGTTAGCATTTTTTAGCTAATTTCAGCTGTTTTCAGATAAAGTTTTATGGTAATTTCTACTACTTTTAAATACAAATACATATAAATAAACTCAAATAAATAAACAATCAAATAAAATTTACTTGACTTTCAGCCTAATTAACTTTCTACTAATTTCAGCTTGTTATGCTCCTTTCAGCTTTTTGCTGCTAGTTTCAGCTTTTCCTGCTATCTCAGCTACTATTTAGCAGTTTTATGCTAATGTAAAATTAGCTGAAAAAGCTAACAGAAAAGTTTTTTCAGCTAATTTTTGTGGCTCATTTTATCTCTTTCTGCTTCCTTCTGGTAGTTTAAGCTTATTTCTGCTTCTTCAGCTATTTTTTTCCTTTTGCTAAATTCAGCTTGTTTTAGCTAATTTCCTCATTTTTGTGCTAATTTCTATTTTTTAAAACCTAATTCAGAACATACGTGTTCTTTTTGCTTATTTCTGCTAATTTAGGCTTGTTCTTCCATTGCAGCTACATTTCAGCACGCTTTTTTAAAGCTAATTTCAGCTGTTTTCAGTAAGTCCTTCTGCAATAAGCATTTGCACTGTATTTTCACCAAAAATGCAATCAGACTGTGTCCATAATTTTTCCACCCAAGCCTGCAGTGTTCTTACAGCCTCAGAAACAGACTGTAAATTATAGAGCTGGAACACCCATTAAATTCATAACTCACTGACAACCTTTAGCTTTTCAGTTTTTCTGAGTTCACAGTGAGATATCAAAGGAAACGAAACAGCAGATGAGAGAGAGAGGGACATGACGGAGGGAAATATGTAGTCGAGCAGAACGGGGCTTGATGCAGTCCAGCGGTCTTACTCACCTAAACAGAAAGGGCTGGGGTGTGGAGGTTTGAGTAAAAAAGAAATGAAGGCGAAGAAAAAGAAAATTAACCTGCAGGCGCAGGAAATGTTTGGAATGATTTCAAAAGTAATTGGAAAACAGACCATGTGGACACAGTGGAACAGAGGTACACAAGAAGGCACAAAATGGAATCAAAGCAGCATTAAAACATGAAATAGTCAATGGTGATGGTTAGAAAGTAAAAAAAATATATGTGTTCAATTCAAATTTATTACAACTTACGACAGAGGAGAATTCTGTAAAAACTTGTGGTTCTATTTCGTGTAAACTACACCCTTTAAAAACTGTCACTGCTGGGTTTACCCCGCACGCAGCGCGCCGAACACTGAAAAACTTCTAGTCCACTCCCACCTACTGTGTGGGCCCCATCTGGTCCGTTATAAATTGCATCTGGACCGGAGATCGACTCCCCGTTTTCTTCAGCCAACATGAAGAACACAACTTCAAAAAATAAAATAAAGTAAGAAAAGAAGAAAGAAGAAGGAAAGATGACTTCCATGAGAAAAGCGAAAGTCCTTCGTCAGTGCCCGGAGTGCCAGACGGGATACATTTTGTCGACAAACAATATTGCGATGCTAGCCCTTAGCATATCTAAGGAGGCAAAGGAGCCAGACTCTTTCTCCGCAGACCTGGACCAGATCTGCACAGCGGCGGACACGATAACCAAGCTGTGCGTGGCACTCGAGGCATGTTCTGCTCGCATCTCGTCCTGAGCAACGGTGCTACAGAGGCAGATGTGACTGAGACTGTCCCCATCCATTCCGGAGGATGTTAAAAAAAAGAACTTCTGGAAGGTCCGGTGTGCTCAGACGGCCTCTTCAGACCTCACTTCCAGTCATCTTGAACCAGCTGCAGTCCTCATCTGATGCCCTGGAGCAGGTGAGGAGACACGTGACCCCACCCCGTGTAGACCCCCACTCTGCTGAATGAACTGAACTGAATTCAAAATCTTACTTCTAACCTACAAAGCTCTCAACAACTTAGCTCCATCTTATATTACAGATCTTATTGTTCCATATTTTCTTAACAGAGGACTTCACTGTCTGACTGTAGGTTTACTTGTGGTTCCTAGAGTTTCCAAAAGCAGAATGGGAGGAAGATCTTTCAGTTATCAGGCTCCTCTCTTGTGGAACCAACTTCCAGTTTCTGTCCATGAGGCTGACACATTGTCCAGTTTTAAGACTGGGCTTAAGACTTTCCTTTTTGATAAATCCTATAGTTAGGGTTGGCTTGTTATGCTGCTATAGACTTAGACTACTGGAGGACAAATTGACCTCATTTATAAAAAATTAATTGTTAAAATTTAATAGTTTTCATTTTTGTTACAACCCTTGGACTGAGTCTAGGAGGCACAGGATGTAACACAAATTGTAAACTAAACCAAAAGCTAATAATGCCAAAAAATAAAAAAATAAAAAACCCACACAATTTGGCGTTACAATAATTTATTCTTCTAATAGTTTTGGGCGTTACAGAAAGAAGGGAAGCCATGAACTTCAGGGTCTCCAAGGCTAAAACAACAAACCAAAGAATACCTCTTCTGACTAGAAAACAAAATCATCCCTTATCTAACTAAACAAAAACTACAATTCCTAAGCTCCCTGGCTGGCCACAAAACAGCAGAAATGTTAGTTAAAATAAAATGGCTACCAAACTTTCCATCTAAGCAAAGTTTCTTAAATAGTAAAGTTCACAGAAGATCAGAAAGATCTTCTCAAAGTTGCTAAAAAAACTTTGCACACAGACTTAAAGATAGTCAACCATGCCACAACGATGCCAATGGTGAAAAGGAAATGCCCAAAGAAAAAGGGGCGTGGTGCTCCTTCTTCTTCTTCCTCTTTTATGTTTAATGGCGGTTGGCAAACAACTTATAGGTGCATTACCGCCACCTTCCAGACTGGAGTATAGATTAGATGTCCTATCATTATATTCTCCCCATAATGCCTGACATCTTGAGAAACCTAAAAATGCTGTTAAAAATTATATTTTCAGAAGATCTTTGCAGCAAATTTTTAACATCTAAATTGATTTTATTACTATTCATCTCTCTAATTAACAACTCTCTTTCCCGGCTGTATTTACTACATTCTAGAAGAATATGCTGCACCGTTTCTGACTCTCCACAAAAATTACACAAACCTGTACTATGTTTATTAATTATTTTCAGCGTACTATTCAGCCCCGTATGTCCAAATCTTAGTCTAGATATAATATCCTCTTCTCTTCTATTTCTATTTCCTTCCCTACATTCCCCTACTTTCCTTTGGATGCTATAATAAAATCTTGCCTTTTCTTCTCCATCCCATAATTCCTGCCATTTCTTTTTAAAATATATTTTACTTATACTTTTGATTTCATTTCTGCTTATTTTCATATTTACTTCAACCTTATCCCTTTTCGCTGCACTTTTAGCAAATTGATCCGCCAATTCATTTCCTATTATTCCAATATGAGCAGGAATCCAAATCAACTTTACCCTGGATCCAAACTCTTTGATTCTAAAAATTAATTGACCAATATTCAATATGATATCTTGTCTTGTATCTGAATTCTGTTCTAAAATACTTATTAATGCACTACTTGAATCTGAACAAATCAATATTTCCTTCTTTCCCGTTTCTTCACACCATTCTAGAGCCATTAAAATAGCCATTAGCTCACCTGTATAGACTGTCATTCTGTCTGTTACTCTTTTATTTTTCATAATATTTAAGTCCGGAACTATAAATGCTATTCCAATTTTACCATTTACCATTTTAGAAGCATCCGTATATATTTGTAGAAATTCAGCATATTCATTATTTACATACCTTTCGACCTCTTTTCTTTCTATTTGTCTGCCTTTTTCCAATAATCTTAAATCGACTTCAGGATTTTCAGTTAACCAAGGTGGAGTTTCAGGAATATTCACCACAGGACTAATTAAATAATGACTTATTCCTATCTCACTTATCTCATTATTTATAATCCATCCAAAACTATTAATTTTTGTATTTTTTACTTTTTCTTGACAAGGTTGTAATGTAATATTTGGAGGATAGTTTTCCTTATGGCCTTTAATATTTGCCCAATAATTAATGGCTAGTTGTTTCCTTCTGATTTCTAACGGCATCTCACCCATTTCAACTTGTAAGGCTGATACTGGGGTTGTTTTCATTGCTCCACAGCAAATTCTTAAGGCCTGATATTGGATTCTATCAATTTCTTTTAATAAACTGTTAGACGCTGAACTATATACAACACATCCATAATCAATTACTGACCTGATTAGTCCTATGTATATCGTTTTTAATACTTTCCCACTAGCTCCCCAATCTTTACCTCTTAAACATCTCATTATATTTAAAATTTTTTTACTTTTCTCAACTATTTTCCTTATATGTATTTTCCATGTAAGTTTTTTGTCAAACCAGATTCCTAAATATTTAATCTGATCTATCTTTTCTACATCTTTCTCATATAATTTAAGATTTACATTAGCATTTATTTTCCTATTAGTAAAAGTAATAAACTTGGATTTAGATATTGACACTCTAAAACCCCATTTTAAGGCCCAATCTTCAACATTATGTATTGCCTCTTGCATTTTCTTATTTATAAATTCTAAATTTTTTCCCCTTTTCCAAATAAGACCATCATCTGCAAATAATGACACTCCGAAAGCTTTGTCTATTTTACTAAACATATCATCAATCATTATAACAAATAACATAGGACTTATTATACTTCCTTGAGGAGTACCATTTTCAATTTGATGCTTTGAACTCACTTCACTACCTATTCTAACTTTTATATTTCTTCCAGTTAAAAAGTTTTTAATCCATCTATATATTTTACCTCTTAATCCCATTTGTTTTATTTTAATCAATAAACCTTCTTTCCACAACATATCATATGCTTTTTCTATATCCAAAAAGATTGCTATTAATACCTCTTTATTCACCTGGGCCCTCCTGATTTCATGTTCCAAATATATTATAGGATCTATTGTGCTTCTTCCTTTCCTAAATCCAAATTGATATGGTTTAATCTTCTCCTTAGATTCCAGAAAATATATTAATCTGTTATTCACCATCTTTTCCATCACCTTACCAATACATGATGTTAATGCTATCGGCCTATAACTCTCAGCTAAATGTGGATCTTTTCCAGGTTTACAAATGGGAATAATTATAGCTTCTTTCCATTTATCTGGTAGAATTCCTTCCTCCCATATCTTATTATACATTTCTAATAATATCTTCTTACTTTTTTCACTAAGATTATTCAACATAATATAGTTAACTTGATCCTCCCCAGGTGTTGATTTACTAGAGTTTTTTAATGCTCTATTTAATTCCTTTAACGAAAATTTCATATTAGGGGGCGTGGTGCTGGATCACTGGAGCTTTTATGAAGTCCACTGACGAGGAGGAAGTGATTCCAGGTGTGCAGCATGATGTGACAGCAAGAAAACCCCTAGAAATCAGTGGACGTAACAATTTGAAATTATTTATATGTTAATGTGACCTTCTGGATGGAAGGTGAAACGTTTCAGCAAAAAAATAAACTGTCCAGATGACCTGACTGAAAATTGTTGGTATGTTAATGTGATCCTGGACCTGCCATTGTGTATCTGTTCCTCCTTCCTGTTCCTCGCAAACCCAGCCGGTCGAAACGGAAATTTGTCCACCTGAGCCTGGTTCTGCTACAGGCTTCTTCCTCATGAGGGAGTTTTTCCTTTCCACTGTCGCCTTCATGCTTGCTCAAGATGAGAGTTCTGCGATGGAGTTAAATTCAAAGCTGCTCCTCAGATAAATAGTGTTAACTTACTTTATGTATATAATCTGTTCAGTGCTCTGAGACAACTTCTGTTGTGACTTGGCGCTATATAAATAAACTGAACTGAAATAGTCTCCAGTCCATCACAGGGACACAGAGACAAATTAGTTACCAATCAGCCTAAAATTCATGTTTTTGGTCTGTGGGAGGAAACCGGAGTACCTGGAGAGAACCCACGCAGCACAGAGAGAACATGCAAACTCCACCCAGAAAGCTCACCTGCAAGCCAGGATTCGATCCGTTGACCTTCTCCTCGAGAGGCAACAACTCTACCAACTGATCTACCACGCCGTCTGCACTCTGCACAAAGTTATGAACAATATTTGTTTTACAACCAGTCAATTTCTCATCTCTTCCATACAGCAAGCTAGCTTGCAAGCTCTCAGTTTGCAGCAGCAGCAACTATTGTAATCATTAGTTTTAGCTCTGTATTCTCAAACCTTAGTAAAATCTTTTGTTTTCAGATTTAAAAAAAATACTCCACTATGTTTCCTAGTAGGTCCTAACTTCCTTTGTCTGACTTTTTTCACAGAGAAGCTGGGTTGTTTTGGCTTCTTGTTTTTTTATCTTTTAACAGCACTGCCTGCTGGGGTGTAAAATGATGCTATTAGAGCACTGAGAGTGAACCAGAACAGTAGCGCTGCAGACACAGCTAAATAATGACCTAAGACTTTGTATAGTGGCCATAAAACTGAAGACAATTGCAGCTTAGGGTATTATTTATCTATAGGGTCATCACGAGGGGAGGTCCTTTCACTTTGCTTTCACGTTGTGAGTGGATGAGCCTGAGGTGGTGGAGAAGACTGACCTCTAATTGAGGAGGTTTCAGCTCGACCTTTTGGTTTGCCTCATACTGAAGAGTCTTTGGGCGGAACACAGTTCAGTTGTGTGTGTGTGTAAATAAATGAAGCAGCTTAATACAATAACTACGGAATTGTGAGTGTATAAGTAATAAACTCTACATCTGCTGTAGGTAATTGTATTTTTATGTGTTTAATACAATTAAAACACCCAGTGTTCGTTGAAGATTTAAAATTATTGAGCAAATTCTTCGAGGTCTCTAACCAAACGATAAATCAAACTTTATTTTCATCTAAACTTCTCTTGCTAATTTTGAGGAGACAACTCAAAGTCCTCCTCTCCTGGTGAGCCAGTCTGTTCGCATGCACGCAGATGGAGAGGACCAGTGTTCAATTAAAATCAGTGTTCAGCGAGGTTTTGCTGCATCTTGACACGATAATCTTCTTTCTAAATGCACCACAGCACTTCCTCCCCCCCCACCATGGAGCACAGCAGACAGCTCATACATTATCATTGAGTGCCTTTTCTCTTTCCCTTCACCTTCTTTCTCTGTGTCACACCTACTGACTCCCCCTCACTGTTCCCCGCCGCCCTCTCTAACTCGAGTGTCTCGTGTGAAAACCTCATTATGTTCTGCGGCTGGACCTGCAAACTCAGTTGGACAGCAAGCTGCAGTCTCAGTCTAAGCCAGTGTTTCATGAATTGTGTTTTTGTCTGAGAGCTGATCATTTGGTTTTATGTACATTTCTGATCAGTGGCAATAAAGGAATCAAAGAGAGCTTAATCAACAAGACGGTTTCTTTGTGCGGTGATTGATTGATTGATTACTGAATTACAGCTCACCTCCACACGCCTGTGACTCTGGGACACAACTCTTGTGGAGATGCTTTAAGGTCCATGTGAGCACCTGGGGTGCAGTAATTGGGTTGAATGGCCTCCCTGATCTGAATCCAGATGTTCTGTTGTTGGAGGCATGAGTTGCTAGTAATGAACACCATGTGTGAGTCTGCCAGGTCCCTTTGAGCCAATAGTTGATGATCAGTTTTGTTAAACCATCAGACCTGCAGCGGAAAAACCTGAAGTGGGAACATCTGATGGATGGTCCTGTCCATGGCATCTTGAAATTACACCTGCAGGAAAGGATGGCAACATCACATTTGAAATCCAAAGGTCTTATTGAAGAAGAATGTCAATATAGAAATTTGTCAAGTTTAAGACAAATGTTTTTATTAGAGCTTGACCGATCCAGTGGTCTCCTGAAACAGCTGATTGGAACCAAGTGGCCAAAACAGCGTCGACAGTCACAGAAGCTAAATCTTGGATGTCGGGTGACAGAGAAGGGTTTTCAGTTTGCCTCAGCAATGCTCTGAGTAATTGTTGAGTACTTTATGCCCCTTTTCCACCATTACTCAGCCCCAACTCTGCTCAGGTCAGCCTGGATTTCCACCGCACTTCAGGACGGGTTCCGGAGGCGTGTCCAGAATCCAAAGTCCTGCTAATGAGAGTTCTGAGATGAGTTAAACTCAAAGCAGTCTGCTCCTCAGATAAATAATGTTAAATTATTATTTTTAAATACGAATGTTTCTGTTAACTTATTTTATATATGAATATTTCTGTTCGGTGCCCTGAGACGACTTCTGTTGTGACTTGGTGCTTTAAAAACTGAATTAAATCTGATGAACCAGATCCTTCAAAAACATTTATATTTAAAATTCTATATTTTTCATCATCATTTGATGTATTTGCACTCATTCTGTCTACTTTTATTGTTCAATTTAGATATGTGGTTTTGTTTATCGTAAACAGATTTTATTTTAGCTTTGACTTAAAGTGTAATTCTTGTTTTGTGATTTGTACATCTGTGGATTAGAATAAAGTTGAGCCAAAGGCCGTAGCTCTTCTTTAAACATGTTTGAGGGAAATATTCCTGAGAAATCCAATAATTTTTGTCTTTTTATGATTTTTCAGCTGAGTTAACTTTAATTAACAGATTATTTAATTAAGTCAAAGTGAAAACAGGATTTCATGATAAAGCCGGCACAGTTTATTCATTTTTATTCTTCACTGATAAAAAACTTTATTTTGTATACATAAAATGTTTTTTTTTTTTAATTAAAAAAACGTTTCCACCTTCTGTCCCAGATTCCCGGTCCTCCTGCCTGCCAGGGGTTGGAATCCTGGCCTTTGTGAGCACGTAAGGCCGGGGCTCGGAGCTCGGGGTCTGGCCTCGCGTGCTTCAACAGGTTGGCAGCTCGTATGATCCTCCGCGGCGACTCCGCTCGCTCGAATTTTGTCGTCGGTCACCAAACAAAAAAAAAAACACAACGCCTGGACTTCAGCATTAAACACGGTGTTGTCATAATTGTTTTTAAAATCTTAAAAATAGATCAAGCCGCTGCTCTGAGTTCCGAGAAACTGCAAATGGCGGATCGGTGAAAAGTTTCTGAGAGAGATCCAGTGACTCCTCCCCCTGACCAATCAGTGTCCTGCATTCACAATTCGGTCCGGACGCAGCTCGACTCAGCTCAAACGGTCCCACCAGAGATGCAGGGACAAAAAAAGGCGCCGAATCAGCCTCGAATCAGCTAAAAAATACTGGTGCTTTCCGTGGCGGGCTGAGCAGAGACGGGGCTGAGGAATAGTGGTGGAAATGGGACATTAGAGTAGAAAAGCAGACCCTGTTTCAGATTGTGCTTGTTTGGTTTGGAGAATGATCTGCACACTTGGGCTGCACGGACATTATCACAAGGTGAAAGAAGCTCATTGAGAATCTCCACAGTTCAGCCAGTATGTCTGCTGCTTAGAGTGTGAGGACTCAGCGAAGGTACGTTTATTACCCTGGCAGAGGCTGAGGAGCCAAAGAGTTCAAAACCTTCCCAACAACAGGGTGCCGTATGAGGATGAAATCTGCATAGACTTGCTGAACACTCTGAAGCTGTTGTGATTGGCATGCCCATTCAGTGTTGCGTGGAGGACGATGGCAAACTGGGGTAGTGGTCACAATTTATTTCAAACAGATATCAAAGAGTGTGCTTCAACTACTAGGGATCACAATGTTCATCCTCCCTACTCAGAAGACCCCGGGGCAGACTCTGAACTTGTTGGGGAAAACATAATTCATGGAATCATTTACATGACTAAGTGATTGTATTTGTGTAAACCATGGGAAAGTATTGTTTGCTTTTCCCAATTGCAGATTTTTAAAAAGTCTTTCTTGGATGTACGCTAGGGACCTGATAGCTTTAACAGACATTTGGCTTTTTGATTTGAGATTCTGTACAAAGTCTAAACGATTGACTAATGTCAGCTACGGGACCACACTTCACTTGTTCCACATAAAAGTGATAAAAGACGACGTAACGACCCTTTGTCATGGATCAACTGATTTTTCCTCTTTCACACAAATGATACAAGATAATTTTATTTCTTTCAAAAATTACATGTTTTGTGGCAGATAAAGGTCATTCAAACATTGTATTCCATTTCCCTCTTGCAGCAATTCTTTGCAATCTATGCATCACATCTTTGTTGGCTGTGATTACTTTAGGGAATCGATTTTAGGTAAATAAATGTTTCAGAAACATGCCAGGGTTTTGGCATGTAGATCATTTGGTGTTTAGAAACATTGATGTGTGAGTGAATGTTTATCTCATACAACTAATATGTCTACTTGTGATAACTACAAATGGGGACAAAACATTTAATCCGGGGAGGAAAATTCATCTTTATGGTCTTTGATAGGAATTTTTCATTCAACTTTTATTTATACAAGTTAGTGTCATTGAGCCTCGAGGACTCATTTACAAGAGAGATCTGATTTTAACAAAGAGTGATGACAACAGTAGGCGATCGTAAAAAGCATACACATTGAGAAGAACAAATAAAAGAAAAATGGTATTAAAAACGAAATTAGAAACAGTTTGTAAAGCGATTTAGAAAACTAAAAACAGGAACACGTCTGCGTTGGTTTTTGCCAGGAACTTAGCTGATGTTTGAAGCCGCTTGGGGTGCATTCACACCAGCCCTGTTTAGTCCGCTTTAATGGAACTCTAGTCCGTTTGCCTAGAAAGTCCAGTGCGTTTGGGGAGGTGTGAATGCGCAATCGAACTCTGATGTGGATCTAAAAAGCAAATTCTGGTCCACCTAAATACCTAGGGCTCAGTTCGGTTGAAGTGAACTCTAGCGCAGTTCCAATGCATTGTGAATGCAAGCGGGCCGGAAGTGGACTACAGCGCAGGGCATTCTGTGTAAATACAACCAAAACAAACGTGCATTTCTCATACCTCATTTGAAGCCATCAACCGCCTTGTGTGAAAAACATCATTCTCCATGGTTTTCTGCCTCATCTTCTGCTCATGCTGAGTCCATTGTTGAAAAATGTTTGTTTGGCACATGAGCCACAGACCAAACAGAAATCTTAAAACTGCTGCTAAAATTTGACGCCACTCCATTTTTTGTTTTTATTTCCAGAAGAAGAAGAAGAAGAAGAAGAAGTGTCTTCTTCAGAAGTTTATGTCATTTCCTTCAGTAGTTCTTGGTGTAGCGCCACCACAGGCGAGGGGGGGAACAGGTTGGCTCGACTGACTCAGTGCAGTGTGAATGTGAACCGCACCAGCTGATAATGTAAACAAACGTTCTGAATTTTGGTCCCCAATCGAACCGAGTCCACCGGATTATCAGGTATGAAAACGACCTTAGAGAGGTCAAGGTCGAGAGCTTCAGATCTTTTTGTAGGATGTTCCAGGAAACAGGAGCGGAGTAGGAGCAGACCATTTTGCCTAGTTCAGTTCTCACTGAGGGAACACTGCAGGTAATAATGTCATGAGAGCGCACGCTGTAGCTGCACTCACGCAGTGACATGTTTATGGGATAATAATAATAAAAATCATGTTTATAGGAATAAGGTAAGAAATAACGTTCATTATTTAAGATCACCATTAGTCTTATAATGGCAATGGTTAACACCAGGGTTCGAGTTAGGTTGGGCTGGCCACAAAGAATGGAAGGCATAGACATGTCTCACCAAGGTAAGGGTCGCTTTGCATGTACGTGTGAATGTGAATGAGTTTTAAGTGTAGTATGAAGTACAGCAGGCACAAAGGATAAAAATCACTGAATATTTAAAGATAAGTAGATTTTCCTTCTTATGACTGCTTCTGCAACACAATTACACAAGAAAGACAGAAATGACAAAGCTATCAGGGTTCAAAATAAAGGCGTCAAACAGAGGGCGCAGGAGGCAGTCTTAATGTTTGAAGAACAAAAGATGAGCTGTATTTAATAGGCGATAAAACCTCTGGAAGTTAAAACAGGCAAACAAAATACTGGGAGCAGAATATGGAAGGCACCAATGTAGGCAAACAATCCAAAGGTTAAACAAGAAGTGTACTAAAGTCTTTGATGATGATAGCAGACAAAGTAAACAGTAATAAGCATAATTTGGCAGAGGGGCGTGCACACAGAACGTGTTTCATACAATCTTAAATTAGAAGGTTGAAGCTAAAGTTTCAAGGTTGAATGATGCTTTGAAGGTTTTGAAGAAAAATGTCTTTCTTATTGTGACGGCTGTGTGCAGTCTTTGTGCAACAAACTCATTAAAACCGGTGGCAAGTTGAGGAGAGGACAAAACAAAACTAACATGTGGCAGTGCTCATAAAACAATGAGCAATAAGTTTGGCTCTTCGATAATGTTTTAGGATGATACAAAGTTTGTTTTCTCAGTCATCCAGGTATATAACAACAAAAAAGGTTGAATCATGTCATCTGGATTTCGTTTTATTGTTAAAAAGAAACGTTTCGCCCCTCATCCAAGAGGCTTGACGAAGCCTCTTGGATGAGGTATATGTTATATACCTGGATGACTGAGAAAACAAACTTTGTGTTTTTGAAACCATTAGTGAAAAGGCCAGACTTCAGGGGTATCTGAGGCAGGCTTGAAACACAAGAGTCAAGGTGGCTTCTGGGTAATACCAGATGGCTAGGCCTCAGACTGACGAAGCCTCTTGGATGAGGGGCGAAATGTTTCTTTTTAACAAAAAATGAAGTCCAGATGACATGATTCAACCTTTTTTGTTGTTTTAGGATGATGTTCAGGTTTCAGGTCACTGCAGATGACATCAACAGATGCATATCAAATGTTAAAGCATCTACTGTATTTTACGCCGGACACGTCGCTCCGCCCTGTAAGTTGCATCTATTATGCACCACCGCTGACACGTCGCGTTTGTTACGCGTCACCGTTGACAACCCAGAAAAGTGTGCCGGACGGCTGTGGAAGCGTGCACGGGAGTCCTTTAACAAGAATTTAACAAGATTAACACTTAAAAACAATTATTTGTTTGCTTGAAATTATAGTAAATGTGTGTATAAATCTAACGTTTGCTTGATAAATGCACTTTAATGGTCAAATCAGCTGCATTTCAAAAATAATTTTGCTGCTGAGGTGCTCCCGGGAGCACGCAGACAGTAAGGAAAATAAAGGAAGGAGGGAGGAACACTACTTGTTTAATCAAAATTTAACAAGAAAAGCACCGAAACAATTATTTGTTTGCTTGAAATTATAGCAAAGGTGTGTCTCAGTCCAACGTTTGCTTAGTAAATGCACTTTAATGGTCAAATTAGCTGAATTTCACTGGGGCGGTGCAGCTGCTTTGACGGTTCCAAGCAATGGGCAGGATGAAGGTGGGGAGGATTTCAAGTAGGTATCGCTGCAGGCAAATTCGGAAGGCGTATCTGGGGGGCCACATCTGATTGGATGAGGCGTGTCTGGGGGGTCATATCTGATTGGACGATAGAAAAATGGGCGTGCCTAGCCAACCACATCTGATTGGACAATAGAAAAATGGGTGTGTCTGGCCAGCCACATCTGATTGGACGATAGAAAAATGGGTGTGTCTGGCCTGCCACATCTGATTGGATGATAGAAAAAAAGGCTGAATCAAAAAAAGCCATTTGTGTTAACCACAGACACATTATGTCTAAAAACAAGGCATTATTGGCAGATTGTGTTAACCACGGACATATTATGTCTATGGTGTTAACCGGTTCGACGTTAGCGGCGTCTCAGGTTCAACATTGGCGGCGTCTCGGTTCGACATTAGCGATGTCTCCAAAACTTCTCTTTCCGCCTCTCTTAACACAGAACTTCTGGTTACATTTCAAAATAAGAGCAACATAACTGGGTAGTGGGGAGAGCTAAACGTTTTTTTTTTTTTTAAATACCTAGCCATAACATTAAAAAACAAAATCCATTTTGGTTGTTGAAAAATGTGAAAATAGTTACAATCGATTCATAAAGAAAGAAAAATAAAGTAACCAAAATATTAATGATACTTAAACTGGCCTTGGGACAAAGGATGTTTCCTTTAACTTCACATTTTATTGTTCAACCTGCAGTCACTGCAGATGAGTGATTGTCAGTTTCTGTAAGATTTCTGCAACTGGAGCAGGTATTTCTGTTTACTGGTTAACTTCCTCAGCTGTCTCACATTTTAAGGGTCAACCCTTCTCCATGTTTCAGCTCCTTTCATAGATCAGATCTCATAGAAGAACTTCTAAACAGAAAATTTTGTTTTTTGCGTTTGTTTTGGGCCATTATCTCATCACAGGACCCATGATCTTTAATTGAGACCAGACTTCAATAGGAGCAGGTTTCGCTTCAGATGCTTCATATTTCATTGTACCCAGACCACACTCAAGACAACCTGTGTCAGGTGCAGCCTACAACCAAGAATACAAGAGAATCTTCTTGTGTTTGACAGTTAGATATAACGCTGGTTCTTAGAAACCTTCAGTTTAAAAAAAAGAGTTGACGTAACTTACCTAAAGAGCAGCAAATACAGCTGCCAATCAGTGTTTGCCCCCACAAACGCCTATTCGCCAGAAACGTCCACTTTTGGCCTGCAGAGAACCCCTTCTCGAGGATTTGGCAGGCAGACTGAGTCATTAAAAGCTGGTGAAGATTCTCAGTCATCCAGGACATGGTAAATTCAAAAAAGTTCAAGAAAAAAAAAACAAAGTGTAAAGTATGATAAATAAAGTCCAGTTGTTTTTGTCTTAAACTTTTTAGAATTTGTCATTATAGCCACGTTTACATAATATAACGGCATGCCATACCGCTATTACTACTTTTCTGCCATCAAGTGGCTGAATGAGGTACTGCTAAATTTTTTCTCTCAGACAGAATGAATGAAAATGGTCATGTCTCAGCCAAAAATTGGTTTATAAATATGGGAAAAATTCCATAAATACGTCACTTCGGCCTTTAAGTTGCAGGGCATGTAAATTAAGCAAAAAACTGTGACTTATAGATGGAAAAATACGGTACATTAGGAAAATACTGTTGCTATAGACACACACGAGCAACGGATAAATATGTGTTTTAGCTAATTAAGAAGAAACAGTTTCAATCAGATTAAGTGCAGAGAAGAAGTAAAGTTGCACAGGCTTCATTTTTTATAAATAAAGTTATCACTTACAGCTGTGAGCAACTTTTTGTCAACCCCAACAGCCTTTACGGTTGAATATTTGTTTAGTTGCAGTCTAGTTATTATCACTGAACCACTTGCCCACAGACCCGTTTCTGAAGCAGATCATTCTTCCTCAGTGCAATGATCCTTTTCATCCTCTTCACCTCCTCACGTCTGCTCAGTCCTTCTCCATTCAGCAACTGATCCAACCCCCCCCCCGCCCCCCCACACCCACCCCCCTCCGTCAGGCAGGCTGCACCACGCTTTTCAAGTTAATGAGTCAATTCAATCAGTCTTTTTGCTTTTAATTACAAAACGGTCAGAATGATTATAATTTTAATTGAAGCCGTCACTTTCAATTAGGATATGACATCCTTGAGATACCCTCTTTTTTCCTCATACATACACTATATATAAATATATATATATATATATATATATATATATATATATATATATATATTTGTTTATCCTCAGTCTTTTCAAAGTGTTTCACTCGTTTCCTCTCCTAAGTTCACTGCTCGTTTTCCACCGTACTCAAGTTGGAATCCACCGCTCTAGTAACGGACGTCCTTCAGCTGTCGGTACCATTCACTGCTTTTTGTTAAGATTTATTTTTATAAACTGACATTATATTTTTCGCATTTGCGAGGGAGGGGTGGTGCAGAGGTTAGTGAAGGTGGGCCTGTGATCGGAAGCTCGCTGGTTCAACTCCTGATACAGACAACATCAAAATGTGGGTGGAAAAGGTGAAACACCCACACCTGCCTCCACTCTCATTTGCCCCACTTTGGGCCCTTGAGCAAGGCCCTTAACCCCCATCATCTGCTCCCCCCAGGCACCCTAAGGGGGCCAAGATGGGGTAGTAGGGCAGTCGACTTGGGACCAGAAAGTCGTGGTTCGACTTCCAGCTAGTCCCACATGTCGTGATGTCTATGAGCAAGACATCCAATCCCCAATTGCTCCCTGGGAACCCACACAGCTGCCCACTGCTCCACCTGTGTGTGTCCAGGTGTGATGGGTTAAACGCTGATAATTAATTTCATCATTGTATGGGAACATACAATGATGACAGTCTCAGACTTCCCTTTCCTAGATCACCAACAACAATCACCAAGTCAAAGTGATCGCTGCAGGTGACCCCTGAAGAAGGGAGCAGTTGAAAGAATATATATATAAATACAGTATACATATATATATATATATGTTTTCCTGCAGTTCTTGTGTCAGATCTAGTTTATTTGAACTGGTTGTACAAAGTTTGCTCGATTTGTTGAAGCCAGTAACCCTCAAAAGTGAAAATTTGCTTTCAATTTCATCTAAAGAAAAAGAAAGATTTGTAAATAAGCTACAAGGTCAACTGGTAACAACCAGTGATTTCTGATGCTGCCGGAACAATTTTCTGAAAGAGATTAGTTTCAGTAGGGAGCAAGCTACAATCAGTCAGATTTTACGAGTCCGACAGGAAAAATAAAATTCTTGGAAAGGTCTCTTTATGGTCAGTGAGCATTGCTTTCTTGTATAGAACTGACAGTAGATTATGAAAACACAGCGCTTTCAGTAAAGCAGTTTTTCTCACTTCCTTGTGAAATGCCTCATTCAGCATATCAAGCAGTGAACCATGACGCTTTCATTTTGCTCAGCCAGCTGTGATACGACCTTATAGTAACACATTAAACACCACAAATGGAAAAATGCAAACAAGAATGACATTTTTTTTTAATATTCAGCTAATGATTTGTAAAAGGACGATGTCTTTTCTAGTCAGACTTCACAAAAATAAGCTCAAAATGTTAAAATGTTAGAAACTTGACAACACTATCCTGAAGGATCCTCAATGCTTCTGAACAGAACCAGCTCGAGGCTCCAGCTGAACAGCTCATTGAGGCCCCTACACCAGCAGAGACCCAAACTAGACTAGACTGTTTTTTAGATTTTTCTACCTGGATTATTGAGCATGCATCAGGATAGACTGTAAACAGTTTTTACTTTCCTCTTTTTTACCATATGTTCAACTACTTTTCTTGTTGTTGTCGAACATCCCTCCCAAACTCCCCGTGGCGACCCCTGCAGAAGGGACCAGCTGAAGGAACAGCAGCAGCTTCCTGCCTTCATGCAGACACCACCAAAGAGAAGCTAGTCTGCTTTGAGAAACAATAAAAATGCATCAGAATAATAAATGATGTTTAAAACAACAGTTTAACGCAAAACATGGTTGAAACGCATTTAGACACCCCACGTATCTGCCTCCCAACAGATTGGCCTGTTGTCATATTTTTGCTCATGTAGCCCACCGATACGCCATGAAGTAGATAAGAGCCCCTCAGTTCATTAAAACACTTAAACTCAAACTTATTTATGTGTAAAAATAACCAACACAGGATTAAAGTTTGAACTTTTTTAACTTATATAAAAAAATCACAGTAGTTCACAGTAGTATTTCAGTCCAAAATAAAGTATTTCAGTTTCTGATTATTAAGTTTACACCAAATCAAGTGGGCTCACAGTCTAACATACACCTAAGCCAGCATTTAGTTAAATTAAATTAGTTCAAACAAAATAAAACCCCAGTTGCAGGCCTGATGTGATGCTAAAGAGCGGAGGGAATGTAGTACCTTATTCCAAGGTCTAGATCAGGGGTCTGCAACCTGCGGCTCTCGAGCCACTTGTGGCTCTTTGGTCTTTCTGCAGTGGCTCTTGGACCAAAACTGAAATAAAACTGAATTTTATTGATTAAACAAAAAAACAAAAAAGGACTAGTTCAGACCTATTTCCTGTCATTTATTTTGCAAATATGTGCACACTGGAGCGAATACAAGGAGTAAAACTTTAACTTCATGCTTCATTTCTTTATATGAAGAACTGTCTACATAGCTTATAGATCTTTTTAATTAAAAAAAAAAATGTTAAAAAATTGAAAATGTCCACTTCTTTACAAGAATCTAGTCTTTTTCTTTAATTAATGTAAAAATCATTAGATATTTTTGTTTTATAATGTCACCCCTAATGGCCACAAAAGCCCCCTCCAGCCAGTATTGCCAGATCGAGTTGAGGTTTTTCAGCCCAAAAATCTGTAAAAATCCACCACATCACACAAAACCTGCCCAATCAGTATATTGTTACAGTATATTTACTGTTTGAACATGAACGCACATCAGTACGAGCCAAAGTAATTTACCAGTGTCAAAATGCAACAATCCAACAAAAATCTTCCCATAGTTCCCATCAAATCAGAATGAAAACTGGTGGTAAATTGAAAATCTGGCAACACTGCCTCCAGCAAACCTAAAGTGGCTCACGGGCCACCAGTTGATATCCACGGCTGTAGCAGGTTGTTGCGGCTCCGGACACATTTAATGTAGTGGACGAAGGTGTAAAAATGGCTCTTCTGATTGTAAAGGTTGCAGACCCCTGGTCTAGATCCTCTGGAACTTCACCTGTTAGTTCCAATTGAAGGAAAGATGGTGGGGGATGTTCTCAGCTCTGTACCCGTCTCTCGGTCCACCAGAAACAGCAGGCAGCAGAAAGGTCCAGCGAAGATGAAGTGCTCCAGCTCAGTCACAGAAAATTCTCAGTTTAGACTCATCTATTTGTCCTTAACTTCAGGAGTTTACATGACAGAAACTTTAGTTAAGTCTCTTCGTGTTGGCTGAGTTAGCCACACAGTGTCCTTTCACTTTGCTAATGAAAGCAAATATCTTATTGAGCTATAAAACATAAACTCACGACTACCGTACGGCACATTCTGGGTAGAAATAATCACAGTAGTTCAGAAGGTAGAGTTTACACAAAGACAGTCGAGTTGAACATCTACAACATCAACACCTGTTTTTACAAACTGCACCACAGTTTTTCCTTCGCAGACTGTCCAGCTGAAACTTATTTTACTATTACTTCCTGTCTCCGCCCACTTCCTGGATATATACCAATGACAGACCAGTAAAACTGTTAGGTATTATACCGCCTCCTTTTCCAAAGGTGAGCCCTTCAAAATTAAACACCACATGTGGCAATACTTCCTTCAAAACAAAAACTCCTTCCCAAACTACACATTGGTACACCTCCAAACTTCCTGTGCAAAACTATTTTTAGTCCTCACAAACATATCGCCTCCCGTTTATCTATGATACCTTTATTCATTCAGTCTTTATTTATACAGGTGAGTCTCATTGAGCCTCGGGGACTCATTTACAAGAGAGACCTGATTTTAATAAAGAGTGATGACAACAGTGGAGAACAACGACAACACTAAATTAAAATAAGATGGCAAAGAAAAATGTAGTAAAAAAAAAAAAAAGAGATTATAAGGTGATGTAGAAAACTAAAAACAGGAACATGTCTGCAGTGGTTCTTGCCAGGAACTTAACAGATGTTTAAAGTCACTTAAAGAGGCCAAGGTCAAGAGGTTCAGATCTTTTTGTAAGATATTCCAGGAAACAGGAGCGGAGTAGGAGAAGGCCCTTTTGCCTAGTTCAGTCCTCACTGAGGGGGACACTGCAGGTAATAATGTCCTGAGAGCACATTTTAACATACTTTAACATATCTAACACAATGATTTTAACATTTAGAAATCCATATATGAAGTCAACCCAACCCGATACAAAATACAATCATTTTGGACTGGGTTACACTCAGTTAATGGTCTGGTAGCATTTATCAGGAAGCACTGTTGTTATTATTATTATTATTATTATGTTTATTCATTTTTAAAGCAAAACAAAACAATTCTATATACAATAAAAAATACAATCACAAATAAAATGAAAGGCTTCAAAAAGAAGAAAAAAAATCTTATAATAGCTGCAACTTTTTTCCAAAAAATTAATTCAAACTATAATAATCATCAAATAACAAAAAGAAAATAAATAACTCCTTATCGAGCAACAATTCACACAAATACACATTAATCTATTTCATATTATTTTAACAAATCAACTTTGGTCATTCTCTTACATCTATCTGGCATTTTTAACATCACTTTCCAGATTATTCCTTAATCTAATTCCTTGGATTGAAGTAGACCGTCCACTGATGACTGCAGCGCCCCCAAATCATGGTGGGTGGGACTGAGAGCATCCTCCTCTCGCCCACCTGTTTTATTTTCTGTACACTATTAGACCCCAATGATGGTCGTGTTTGATGATCACTGCACAATCGAGCATGGACAGTATAGATAACATCATAAATGAAGTTGATGGGGAAACGTGGGCTTAGAAGAGAGCAGGTGCCCCAAATCCAGATCTGAGTTTTTCTTCTGAAAAAAAAAAAAAAAAGAGCTGTACAAGCTTTCAAGCATGCGCATCAAAATGCTTGATTTAAAGAATCTTGAGGGCAATGATAAACATTTACCGTCTGTAAATGCATTATGAATAAACGCTTGCATTTTTAGATTCAGTTTGTTACATTGAGACAACCGGAGAGGTGTGTTTAGCAAGCAGAGCTGTTTCATTATTCTGTGTCGAAGCTGGGTTGTGTAAATACAATAATTATCAGTGATCATGTTTGTGACCTGCTCCTCTCCTATTCTGCATTTCTAAGCCTCAATCATGTCTTTATTTGCTTCCATTCTTTGTCCTCGAGCTTTTCTCACTCAGTTCATCTATCTTCTTTTACCTCCTTCTTATAATTCTTGTCCTCAAACCTGGAGTGAGTGGCTGTGACTCTTTGCAGTCCATTTCCTGGTGAAGAGGTTCCTGAGTGCAGCCCGAGCCTTTCTTTGCTCGCACAATGCTCGTGTTCTCATTAACTCTTATCAAAGTTCATCTTGCATCCAAATGCCGCGGGCTGCTCAACACTGGCTGCACCGAAAAGGAACAAAATAAGATTAAAAAAAACAAACAAGAGAACAATGGGTGCAGACAAAGAAAGCAGGAATAATAGTTTAATAATCACCACAGTCCTCTGACTCATCAAGAAAAACAGTTCCTATCTGAAAACTTTGGCAAACACGTTTCATGTTTTCTTTTTAAACTTGCACTTTCAAATTTCTTGGCGTTGTGAGAGGTTTTAAAGACACTTGAATGTGCAAAAAAGCAATTTTTCACTCAACCTTTATTTATACAGGTTAGTCTCATTGAGCCTCGAAGACTCATTTACAAGAGACACCTGATTTTAACAATGACAACAGAAGACAATCATAAAAGAAAGCATATACAGTGGGATAATAAAATTCAAAATAATTATACAGTCCTCTTAACGGAAAGCTTTTGAACGTATTCACGTTATTTACTTTAATTTCAGCACCATAAAAGATAATACCAAGATCCAGACACTAAACAGAAGAACGCGCTGTTCCACTTGTGATAAATGGAGTTTGGATGAAGGCATGAGGTGAGTATTTAGCACAGTCCTTGCTTGATTTGTACAGATGATTAGAAACCCACATGGTAATTCTGTCTGTATTATTTACCTCTCCTCTTAGAAATAACCGTTCACGCCTCCGTCTGTATCATCAAATCCTACATGCAGCTGGATTTCCTCATTTAGATAAAAAGAGCGATAATTGCAGGCTGATTGCAGATAGGAGAGCTTACATCTAAATCCTCATTTTGTAATATTACATCAGACCCCCCCATCTGCTCTGCTATTTACATGAAAATACCAGAAGTTGTTTTAATCCAGATTGCATTGTGTTACACTTGTGTCTTAATGCATTAAAGTCATGGTTTTATGTGTGTGAACAGCTCATACTCTCCTAATTCTTGCATACGATAAAAAAGGGTTATATAAATGGGGAAAAAAATTATTCACAATGTCTGATTTTAATTAAATCTATGTGGTTATTAGATTCAAATAGGTTTAAATTAATGTGATGTATTTTTACGGCACATCACGAAGCATTTCAGGGCGTTTCACAGAAAGTAAAGAAGTTTAATTCAAAGCGCATTTAACATAATTTCATAATAATCCAAATATAATCTTATATATCTGATACTATATTTATAAATTAATTAAATATTAATTTTTAATCTAATCGTATTTCTTCCTGATGTTTTTACTCATCTAATGCAATTGAAATAGATCTAATTTTGGGTTCCAAAAACATATTTCTCTCCATTTCCAGGCTCTGATCTCACTTTTGATCAGCAAAGATGAACATTTTATGCTCATTTACCGGTTTCTAGAGTGATGGACTTTAGAAAAGCAAGTTATTTTTGTTTGTTTGTTTGTTTGTTTGTTACTTAAAAACACAAAAACTTTCCAGATAAACATTAAAAATGTTTTCAGTTCAGTTTTACTCCACTCGAAGGTTCTTGCTATGAGAACAGGTGTGCCCAGATGAAAGGACTGAAGTGAAACTGTAGCACCAGTACTTACGATGAGAGTCGGGGTCAGAACAGGGAGGGCTGACCCAACAGTTTCCAGGGCGAGGAAGATGTACGTCAGGAGAGGGTCCGGAAGGCTTCATCAGTCAAAGAAACACACAACACAAAACTGATTCTTCACCAAACAGCTTACTCCAAAGTGGAACAAACCAGTTATGTTGGTGCTAAGATGGTCTCTTTGTCACGCCCCCTCCTCCGGTGCCGGTCTTCTTCCTCGTCGACAGTCATGTCAAACTGGTTCAATACCAACAAAGTCCATGCTCAGTAATCCAGGTATACAATCCAACAATTTTCTGTCAGGTCATTTGGACAGTTTCTTTTTTTTTTTTGTGCTGAAACGTTTCACCTTCACAACTGGTTAATATTCTTAAATCACTCAAAAGGTACTGGCTAGAACAATTCTACCACTGGTAGGTAATGTCCCAGCACCTGCTGAAGGTTCTCTGCAGCTTCTTATGCTCCTCCTGTGTGTAGAGTTGATGATTTGCAGCCAATGTTAGTGTCTGAGTGGAGGGAGGAAGAAGGCAGGGCAGAACTCTACATTTTATGTCTGCTTTGTTTGTTTTATTTGTTTATTGTTGACCACACAAACAACTCTGATCCCTAAATCTGATTTAGTGACTATTAGCTTCACCTACAGAGTTATAATTGTTTTCACTTTGGTGAACTCCTGCATTAAAATTTTGTTTTTCCTTGATTTTATGTACATATATGTGTGTGTATGTGTGTTTATGAGTGGGGGGTGAGGGGGGATGCACTTGTTACTTGTTCTTATATGGTTGAGATGGATGGATGGATGGATGGATGGATGGATGGATGGATGGATGGATGGATGGATGGGTGGATGGATGGATGATGGATGAATGATAGATAAATGGATGATGGATGGATGATGGAT
>NC_056499.1:7119459-7134788 GCF_014905685.2 Nematolebias whitei | reverse complement strand
TGATAGATGGATGATGGATGGATGATGGATAGATGATGGATGGATGATTGATAGATGGATGATGATGGATAGATAGATGATGGTTGAATGATGGATAGATGATGGATAGATGATGGATGGATGATTGATAGATGGATGATGATGGATGATGTTTGGATGACGGTTGGATGATGGATGGATGGAACTTCACACTGTATCCTTAAAGCAATAAATATTCAGTCCTCCTTCCTTTCTTTGTGGTTTTCTTTCAGTCCACTTGAAGGTTTCCATGGTTTCTTTTCAAAGTACCAAAACGTGCACGTTGGGTTAAAGGTTTCTTTTCTATGACAGTGAATGTGCATGTGTTTGTTTCACGTGTCTCTGTGTTGGCCCTGCGATGGACTGGCTCCTCGCTCAAGTTCTGGCCTCTCACCGGTGACCTCACGAGCCACAGCCCTGAACAGGATGAAGTGGGTGAACTGGTCTCCAAGGAAGCTTCAGAAAATCTCAGGCGACTTGAAAATGTTTGAGCAAAGTCGTGTTTGAGGAAAAACAGTTTCTGTCGAACTAACAAGACTTCAAAAGAATGGTGTTTTGGTTGGAAAGAGATTTGTCAATATACTGGAAAGGGTAATTATTTGTAATTATTTGTGCTTATAAGAATTTATGTGGCTCAAGAGATTTTTCTTTCTTCCCGGAGCTTAAACCCCACAGACTTTCAGCACATATTCTTTTTACTCGCAGCTCAATAGAGCGAACACTTTAGAAACCTTTCACCTTCCATCGTGACTCTGCCTCAGCTGCCAGATAAACGCCCAGAGGAGACCGTCTGATACCATAAACACCCCCCCAAGAATTTAACCATGATGGATGGTGTTTTAGGAAATGCTTTTTCCCTTTTCCCAGAAACTCTGTTCCAGTTACACACACACATACACACAAGGCCATTTTAAAACGTGTAACTCATGTTAGAAAGTCTGTGAACACTGCGTTGTGTCTCTTGAGTTATTTACTCACGCTGCCTGTGGCCCCGCAAGAATCAGGTCTGTAAGAAAAACAGAGTTTACAGGATTAGATGTTCTTTGTCAAAATGAAAATACAGCAGGTTGTGTGTGTAAGTGTGTGTTAGTGTTGCTCCGTGTGCGTGTGTTTAGAAGCAAACTCGGGTCTTAAGGATGGCACTGTTCTGCTGCTCCCACTTTAATTGGCTGCTGGCCTCTCAGCCTTGCATGAATGGAGAGTCATTTAGGGACCTTTCACTCTCGCAGAGGATTGTCGGGTGCTGCCGAAGGAGAAATTGCATTCCTGTTTCCATACAATGGCTGGTCTGAGTTGGAAGGGCCAAGAGTATCACTGTCATTATCATGACAATGGAAGCTAATTCCACCGCTACCAGCATCATTCTGAAACCCTGTGCCACTGCAGCAGCAGCTTATCAGGGGGCACCATGAGCGCAGCAGGGAACCAAGAAAGCAAAGGATATAAAGGAGGCTCGCACATTGACAGACATAAACATTCAACACTCAGTCTGTCGCATGCATGAAGTAACGCATATGCAAAAAAAAAAGTTTATTAAGAAGCAAATCTCATTCAATGACACGCCATTCCTAAAATGTCCTTGATGAGGCTTTAACTTTGTGCAGGAGGAATGAGATGTTCTGTAACGTTGCCATGTTATGCACCGTGCGGCCATACTGAGAAAAAGAGGGACCAGGAAGTAGGCAAAGTAGAAACTCAGTGGAGCTCAAGGACAATTAGAAAGGTTTAGCCCTGCGACCTCATCACTCTTTTGCTCATTTGCATCATTTCACCGCTCCACTGCTTTGTTCTGACCCGATGATCTGCAGCGTTTTACCCTCTCATGTGAGTGTATCATCATCATCAACCACCATTCAGAAGCCTCCTCCTTCTCTACCATTTTGTTTACCCTAATTTACCATAAAATAATCATTTCAACCTATTATCTACTATGGAGGATGAAATGTGACAAAATGAAATAAATAAATACATAATAATTAAATGCATAATTTAAATATTAAATATGTCATTAATTCAAATTAATTTCAGAAATACTTAATTAATCCAAAAGGGAAATTAAGTGTTGTCGTAGCTCATCATCCTGGTTTCATTCAAGAGTTGTTATAGATGCTGATAGCTGTGAGCAGGAAGGATCTCCTGCAGGGAAGCCAAAGAATCTGGTCACAGATACCGATTCGTCCACCTGGATCCAGCTTGCTGTCAGATCCAGCAGGCCTCTTGGTCCTCCTGGGCAGCAGGACTGCCCAAATGCTGGGCAGAATTCCTCACGGAGCGATGGTCGCTGCTCCCAGCAGTCTGCAGAGCTCCTCATCACCATGGACAGACAGCTGGAGGTGCCAGGAGATGATCCTGGTCCTCCCGCTGTCACGAGCCGAGTTTCTCACCAGCTCCAGGATCTTGGCGGTCAGGTACTCGAGCACCGCTGCCAGGTTGACGGAAGTTCATCCACGGCACCTCCTTTTCAACTCATTTGGGATTTGGGGCTGTAGTTGAGATATTTGAGCTTTTGAGATGTTAATCGATTGCTCCTGGTTGTTAAAAAAAACACATTGTTGCCATGGTTACGCATCATAAACAAATGTCCAAAAGTAAAAATGTTTTAGGAAAAATTCCTTCCAGCTGCACAGCATCTGATACCAGAGGAAGTAATCATCCCAAAAAAATCGATTTACATACAGAAAAAAAGTGGAATTAAAGTTTTAAAAGCAATAACTCAGAATGAAAGTAACAGAGCTACTCCAACATGCAGCCACCCCGAGCGGCGCAATTCTAGAACTATAACTATAGAAACTGTATATAACTATATATATAAACTATATAAAAACTATATATAACTATAGAATTAAATAATTAAATACACAATTAAATTATTAAATACACAATTAAATTATTTGTTTCATGATTTACTCATGGAGAACCCCCCACAGTGTACCCCGAAGAACATGGTCGAAAGCCTTCTCCAAGTCCACAAAACACATGTAGACTGGATGAGCAAACTCCCATGACCCCTCAAGGACCCTAGTGAGGGTAAAGAGCTGATCCAGTGTTCCACGGCCAGGACGGAACCCACATTGTTCCTCCTGGATCTGAGGTTCGACCAACGATCGGACTCGCTTCTCCAGTACCCCTGAATAGACTTTACCAGGGAGGCTAAGGAGAGGGATGCCCCTATAATTGGAGCACACCCTCTGGTCCCCCTTTTTGAAGAGGGAAACCACCACCCCAGTCTGCCAGTCCAGTGGCACTGCCCCCGATGTCCATGCGACATTGCAAAGGCGTGTCAGCCAAGACAGCCCCACAACATCCAGAGCCTTAAGGAAATCAGGGTGAATCTCATCCACTCCCAGAGCCCTGCCGCCTTTGAGCTTTTTAACTACCTCGGCGACCTCAGCCATGGTTATGGACGGATCGGCCACAGCTTAAGTCAGCTACCTCAACAAGCGAGGCGCGGAACATGGTCCACTCAGACTCAATGTCCCCCACCTCAGCAGGGATTCAGTTAAAGCTTTCCCGGAGGTGCGAGTTGAAGATCTCTCTGACGGGTTCTTCTGCCAGATGTTCCCAGCAAACCCTTACTACACGTTTGGGTCTACTGGGTCTGTCTGGCATCTTCCTCCGCCATCTGATCCAACTCACGGTGCGAGAGTTTGGTTCGCATTGCCGGCAGTAAGTCGGGCTCCTTCAGGGTGGGAGTTGGACTCCGCCAGGGCTGCCCGTTGTCACCGATTCTGTTCATAACTTTATGGACAGAATTTCTCATTTCAGCCAGCTGGCGGAGGGTTTCCAGTTCGGTGACCTCAGGATTCCATCTCTGCTCTTTGCAGATAATGTGGTCCTGTTGGCGTCATCGTGCCGTGATCTTCAGCTCTCACTGGAGCAGTTCGCAGCCGAGTGTGAAGCAGCTGGGATGAGAATCAGCACCTCCAAATCTGAGGCCATGGTCCTCAACCGGAAACGGGTGGATTGGTCTCTTCAGGTCGAGGGTGAGGTTCTGCCTCAAGTGGAGGAGTTCAATTATCTCTGGGTTTTGTTCACGAGTAAAGGAAGAATGGAGTGTGAAATTGACAGACGGATTTGTGCAGCATCTGCAGTATTACGGACTCTGTACTGGTCCGTTGTGGTGAAGAGAGAGCTGAGCTGTAAGGCAAAGCTCTCCGTTTACCGGTCGGTCTACGTTCCTACCCTCACCTATGGTCATGAGCTCTGGGTAGTGACCGAAAGAATGAGATCGCGGATACAAGCGGTTGAAATGAGTTTTCTCCGCAGGGTAGCTGGACTCTCCCTTAGAGATAGGGTGAGAAGTTCAGTTATTCGGGAGAGACTCGAAGTAGAACCACTACTCCTCCACGTCGAGAGGAGCCAGTTGAGGTGGTTCGGGCATCTGGTAAGGATGCCTTCTGGCGCCTCCCTAGAGAGGTGCTTCGGGCATGTCCAACTGGGAGGAGACCCTGGGGAAGACCCAGGACACGCTGGAGAGACTGCATTTCTCAGTTGGCCTGGGAACGTCTTGGAATCCTCCCAGAAGAGCTGGCTGTGGAAAGAGATGTCTGGGCCTCCCTGCTCAAGCTGCTACCCCTGTAACCTGACTTCGGAATAAGCAGAAGATAATGGATAGATGGATGGATGGATGGATGGATGGATGGATGGATGGATGGATGGATGGATGGATGGATGGATGGATGGATGGATGGATGGATGGATGGATGGTTTCATGATTTATTTATTTACTTATTTTTGTCACATTCCACCATCGTGTGTCACCATGAAATTATGACAACTGTCAGTCTCACTCGTCAAACTCAGTGGGCGGGACTAACTGCCTCAGAGCGCTTCTTCATTTAAATTTGCTGCTTCTCATAAAAGTGCGTCATCTTTACATTCATGGTATGAAATTTTTTTTGTCCAAAATAAATGTAAAAAACATTTACAGCTTCCTAAAATTTCGGGATATATTTTCTGACCTGTGTATCAATCCACTATCTGCGGTCGATTTGTCTTCGCTTGCTGTGAGGAGCAGCCAATCAGGCGTCAGGGTCTGTTCATGAGCCGCCCTTGTCCCGCCCACTGAGTTTAACGAGTGAAGCAGTTAACATAATTTCATGGTCGGAATGTGGCAAAGTAAATAAATAAATAAATGATGAAATAAATAATTTAAAAGGTGTAAAGTGTATTTAATAATTTAATTGTATATTTAATTATGTATTTAATAATTGATGCATTTAATTGTTATGTTGTATTATGTATTTTATTTATTTCATTTTGCCTCCCTAATTATCTGGTGTTTAGATTTAAAATAATGACAGTCACAAAAATATTTACAACTCACGACTAGCAATTTTTGTTTAAATCACAAACCAAAACAATAAAAAGCTAAAGTACAGCAGTCTGCAGAGTGAAGAAACAAAATAATTTACTAGCATTTACAACTGATATGTGTAGAATATTTTAATAGCTTTTAGAATAAAAACACAAACTGAGGTAGTGCTTTTTGCTTTCAGTTCAGTTCTTTTAACCTCAGCTGCGTCATTATTTAAATCTTTGGTGTTTTTGCAAACACTTGTGATATGCTCACAAAAATCACTGTCTATACCAAAATGAGTGCTGGTGTCCTTGAAATCCAGGTTATCCATGCTTATTGTTTAATAAGTCATCCAGCACAGTGTGCACACAATGATGAACTGTTTGCTTTTACTTATCTAGAACGTTCAAGAAAACTGAGGTTAAATGTAAGTAAGTAAGTAAGCTGTTGGGGGAAGAATCAGTTTTGTGTTGTGTGTTTCCTTGACTGATGAAGTCTTCTGGATGGAAGGTGAAACATTTCAGCACACACACACAAAAAAAGAAACTGTCCAGATGACCTGACTGAAAATTGTTGGATTGTATACCTGTATTATTGAGCATGGACTTAGTTGGTTTTGAACTAGTTTGACATGACTGTCGACGAGGGAGAGGGCCGGCACCAGAAGACGAGACGTGCCAAAAAGACCATCTTAGCACCAACATAACTGGTTTGTTCCACTTTGGAGTAAGCTGTTGGGGGAAGAATCAGTTTTGTGTTGTATGTTTCCTTGACTGATGAAGTCTTCTGGATGGAAGGTGAAACGTTTCAGCACAAAAAAAAGAAACTGTCCAGATGACCTGACTGACAATTATTGGATTGTATACCTGGGTTATTGAGCATGGACTTAGCTGAGGTTAAATGTTTTAACTTTATTCTTACATGCAGGCAAACTTTATATTTATTAAAAAAATCACCAACATACAGAAACTGAGGAGATCTTGTTCTTTTAACGTTACTGTGAGCAAACAAACTAAATGTTTTAATGCTGACAGTTTAACGAGATTTTAAAGGATAAGAATTTAAAACAAAATGAAAGAAAACAAGACAATTACTCTGATTACTGAAAAACATTAAAAAGACAGTTATCATTTACACAATGTGCAACTGTTAGTTAATGTATAACAACTACATCTAGTCCATGCACAATTCTATTTTCTTCTAATAATTTCAGTTATGTCTTTTTTTTTTTTTTTGCTTTAACTTTTTAGTGTTGAAACCTTTCGGGACATTAACTTTTAATAACATGAAGAGATGTTTCATGTGCATTTAACATCCGTCTGTTTTAAATTAACAAGTTATTAATGATAATAACCTAAACAATTGTAAACCTTGCTCCACCGTTCCTAGTCTGAATCAAAAGTCAAACATGAAGGACTGCACACCTGAAGCCCTTTGAGAAATCCAGGTCACCTGCTGTCCTCCCTCTGTGCAATCTCCTCTGCAGCTGCAAGTGACTGAAATGTAAAAAATGGCAACACTGAGGCATCTTTAAAAAGTTATTTGTGAAAATATTGTTTTCTTAACACATTCAGCCCTGAGCGTTCCATGCTGGTAAAGACACACTCAAGTGGATAAAACTAAACGTCTGCCACCATCTGATCCTTCTCGATCGATGTGCGTCTGCAGTCCTTTGTGAAGCAGATGTCCATCGATCGGCTGAAGGTGTGTGATGCTGAGTGACAATCATTCACACTGAAAGACGCGTTTAAATGCAGCGCACATCACACGGAGAATTTAGCCTTGTTTTGACATTATTACTGGACTCAGTGGATTAACATTTTACCCTCAGCTCTGCAGTGATTACTAGTGACGGGCTGTGAAACAGGTAATACTCATGATGTGGACACAACAGGGCACAGCAGGGTGGGGGGCAGGCTGTTTTAACATATGGCTGAAAAAAAACAGAATAAAAAAGTTGTAAAGCTTCAGTCAACATGTAACTTTTAAAGTGAACATAAAGGATGGCTTTATTTGAAGATGAAGCATTTAGGTTGTTTTATTTTAAAAACCTGTGGGCTGAGGCAATAAGCTGATCGTATTTTCTGCCGTATAAGTCGCATCCGTCCAGATACGTCTAATAAAGTGGGGAAAAACATAAATAAGTCGCTTCACCATACGGGTCACATCTATTATGAGTCACCGCTGATGCATCGATTTGTTGCGCGTCACCGCTGACAACACGGAAATGTGGGCCGGTGTTGTGCCAAAAATCGATTGGCTGCCAAATGGCGACCGCGGGAGCGTGCACCATAGACATTAATACGTAGACGCGTTGGATGTTGAATGGCGTTCCTACGTCGGCGCCATCTTGGTGGAGTCAGGAGGAAAACGGAGACAGTAAAATGCCTCGTACGTGCGCTGCTTCAACAAGTCTCTTGATCGTTTTTCAGCCATAGTCTGCATAATTGTCACCATTACTACGGTGTCTTCAGAGTGTGCTTGTCAACGTTATGGGAAATGGATTCCCGCGCAGAATTTATTTATTCGTTTAATTTTCATTCACTCATTCAACCTGGTATTTACTTTAGTCTGCTCATAGTATTATATCTAATAATGTGTGGTTTTTAAAATTATTTTTGTTGCCTCCAAATGGCCAAAAAAATAAATGAAAATAAGATCCACATTTATTGTTATTCATATATTATTAAAGTGTAACATACACTGGTTTTTTGTCTACTTTACAGCTGATGAAACATGAATTACTGATGTGTGGGATCAATAAAGTTATTGTACTAAACTAAGAAGCTTTAATATATTGTTTTTGGTACCTGTTTCCAACTTTAGTGTGTGTGTGAATTAAATAAGCTGGGGCATTAACGTAAAATTCACCGTTAAAATGTGCTTTAAAATCCTGTTTGTATTAGTTCACAGCGCAGATTTGCCTCCTCCAATATGGCGGACACACAGTTACACGATCAGCAGGCCAACCCAGTCAATGGGGCGTCTACGTATTAATGTCTATGGCGTGCACGGGAGGACTTTAACAATAATTTAACAAGATTAGCACTTAAAAACAATTATTTGTTTGCTCGAAATTATAGTGTGCATGATGGTTATACTGAATCAAAACAGATTTTACCGTTTTTGTGAAAGCTGACAATCTCAAAAGTCCTCTGTCAGTGTCGGTCTTGTTTTTATTCAATTCAATTCAATTCAAAAATACTTTATTAATCCCAAAGGGAAATTATTTTGTTGTTGTAACTCGTTATCCTCATTTCATAAAGAGATGTTATAGATGCTGTAGGCAGGAAGGATCTCTTGTAAAGATCCATCCCACAGTGGATCCTAAGAAACTGGCTGCAGATGCCGTCCGATCCGTCCACCCAGACTCGCCTGGCCTCTCGGTTCCCCTGGACTGTAGGACCGCCTGAATGCCGGGCAGAACTCCTCCCAGAGCGATGGCCACTCCTCCCAGCAGTCTGCCGAGCTCCTCGTCGCTGCGGACAGCCAACTGTAGGTGCTGAGGGACGATCCTGTCCTTCCGCTGTCGTGAGCCGTGTTTCCTGTTAGTTCCAGGATCTCAGTGGTCAGGCACTCGAGCACAGCTGGCAGGTAGATGAGAATGCATCCACATAACATCCTTTTCAACTCATTTGAGAGTTGGGACCATAGTTGAGATATTATTTGAGCTTTTGAGATGTTAATCAGCTGCTGTTGTAGAAAATTGCCTTGTTGCCATGGTTACGCATCATAACAAATGTCCAAAGCCAAAAAAGTTTCAGTAAAAATCCTTCCAGCTGCACAGCATCTGATACCAGAGGAAACAATCATCCAAAAAATATGATTTACATCCAGAAAACCAGGAATTAACGTTTCCAAAAGCAAAATCTCAGAATGAAAGTAACAGAGCTGCTCCAACATGCAGCCACCTTGAGCGGCGCAATTCTAGAAAATATTTCTAAAATTTTTCCAAATTTATTTTCTAAATTGAAAAATACTCAACATTTTACTCTCAGATTAAATTACATTTAAAATAAAACTTCTAAAAATATTAATTTCTATGTATTTAATTTACTATTTACTGATAATTATCTAGAAAAATGTATTCAGTGTTTCATTGCGTTAATAAATAATCTGATGTAAATTGTCCTGGTGTTAAAAAAAAAAAAAAACGGGTGTAAATTACAACTCACAAAGATCTTCTCCTATCTGAACTTTTCAAACTATTTTACTTCCATGCCATTTATGTTCGGGCTCCACGTTTGCTTCCGCTCAGTTATTAGTTAGCTTTAGGCTTCTAGAGTTAATGAAGCAGTTAAAAGGTGCTTTGTTAGTATTAAAACCGCTTAATTGGGGTTAGGAACACATCATGGCCCTTTTACAACGTTTTTGTATTTTCTGGCTCACTGAAGTGATGACTCCAGCCTTGTCTGCAAAGAGACAGAAAATGTTGTGCAGGTCTGAATGAAACATCCCATTTTAAGGTTTGTGAAAATATGCGTCCCAGGTAAAACTATTTCACAGTTTCAAGCCAATTTTATGAACCAGCCCAGTTCATGTGCTGCTGAACCTCCACACAAAGCAGTGAGCTGAATTTATGTCGAGTTTATGGGTGAGCTCCTCCCCGAGGATTGGACTTATCAAGTCTGGGAGTTAGCTATTAGCTTGACTCATGGAACAAAGAAGAAAGGCCAGAATGTCCACTAGTATTTTCTCAACTGCTGCTAAGATTATATCTTTCTCTTACTGCTGGAACATAATCCAATGTCTGTAGTTGTGGCGACAGACGTGTGTTGGTGTTGCTCTCTCTGATGTCAGGACTTTGATGTCGCTGATGGATTCGTAGGTCAACGGACAATATATCAAGAGATACTTCATTTTTTTAACATGTCATGTTATTACAGCCATGAGTTGTTTTATTCAGATCAGCTACTTTGTTCAGTCTCGATTGTGGCACCATCACTAAACCCTCCGGTTAATTATTTGGCAAATGACAGAGGCAGTGTGACGTCCCTTTAAAGTTCTGGCCTCTGAAGGTTTCATAATGAGACGCTGAGCAGTGGGAAGTTATGGGAGATTAGTCAGATAAAATCTCACAGAGGTCAGGATTATCAAACTCAAAGCCTAAACTTTTCATTTCTGTCTCAGCTGCGACCTCATAATTCTTCTTAGCTCAAAAAAAAAAAGCCGGCCAAGAGGGCGGACAGTAGAAAACAAATCATTCATCAATCATTCCTGAAGGAGTTTTATCTCATCGTTTAAAAAAAAAAAAAAAAAAAGTTTTAAGGACTATAAAACAACTGCTAGAATAAAACTTCCTCACAATGATTTTGTGCTCGTTTTTGTGTGCGAGGATGGAAAAGAAATAACTTTCCAGACACCCACAAGCAGCCGCAGCCTTGAACCTTTCAACGTTTATCAGTGAAGCTCTTTAATATGCCTCTTCAGCTCCGCAAAGCTTCCTCTGAGAGCCTCAATGGAGAAAATTACCTGTAATACCAGAGATGTAAATGCAGGATGATTATCCACATCCTGTTTCTCATTACAACCTTATCAGCTGAGAGCAGTTCTCTGAGGCTGCAGAGACGTCAAAGAAAAGGGGCTCGCTGTGCACGGGTGGCTCTAAGGATGAAATCGAAGACAAAGTGACTATTTGCCCTGCCACAGTTCTCATATGAGATTTTGAAAGTACTGAGTGATTTGTCAGATTCATCATCCATTACTATCATTTTGGTCATAATCACATGCAGAAGATATAATTGTTGATAATGATTTCAGTCTTTCTCTCTCTCCTTGGATGCCATTAATCTGGCCTCCAGCTCTAATGTTAAAAATCTTGGTGTTATTTTTGATCAGGACGTGTTTTTTATCCCCCACATTAAAAACGTTACTGGAACCGCCTTCTTCCACCTGCGTAATATCACTCAAATTAGAAACATCTTATCTAAAAATGATGCAGAAAATCTGGTTCGTGCATTTGTCACGTCTAGACTGGACTATTGCAGTGGCTTATTATGTGGGTGTCCACATACTTCTTTAAAAAGCCTTCAGATCACACCCTACTGGTTGGAGGTGATAAAATAAATCAACACTATAATGGACCTGAACTTGACCTATGATTTCACTGTGATCTATTTAGGTAATTTACCTCAAGGACTCAGGAAGTCAGAAAGATATATTTAATTAATATTACTAGCAGAGGCAAAGAAAGCTATAACCTGCTAGTGACTAGATTTGGAACCATCATCATCTCTGTAATGGAAGGAAGTAATTAAGGACACACATGCAATGGAGGGACTGACTTTTTCATTAAGACTTGCTGCTGATAAATACAATAAATATTGGAAGAAATGGAACCTGACGCCTAATGT
Source organism: Nematolebias whitei (assembly GCF_014905685.2). Taxonomy (NCBI): domain Eukaryota; kingdom Metazoa; phylum Chordata; class Actinopteri; order Cyprinodontiformes; family Rivulidae; genus Nematolebias; species Nematolebias whitei. The sequence continues at coordinate 7,123,118 of NC_056499.1, read as the reverse complement.
ATGATTATTGTAATTACCTCTCTTTTATTTGAATGTCTCATATTGAGTTTTACTTTAATTATAAGTAACCTGCTTTTGTCGTACTTGTTGCTCTGGACTTTTGTTTAGTTAGGGTTTGAATGTTTTTTTTTTTATTTAATGTATGTCTATTTCAAAAAATTATAAAAAATTTAAAAAAAAAGTCTTCAGTTGATTCAAAATGTTGCTGCCAGAGTCTTAACTGGAGTTAGTGGGAGAGATCATATCTCTCCAGTTTTAGCTTCTCTTCATTGGCTCCCTGTCAAATCCAGAAATGAATTCAAAATCTTACTTCTGACCTACAAAGCTCTCAACAACCTAGCTCCATCTTATAGTACAGATCTTATTGTTCCATATTTTCCTAACAGAGCACTTCGCTCTCAGACTGCAGGTTTACTCGCGGTTCCTAGAGTTTCCAAAAACAGAATGGGAAGAAGATCGTTCAGGGCTCCTCTCTTGTGGAACCAACTTCCAGTTTCTGTCCGTGAGGCTGACACATTGTCCAGTTTAAGACTTTTCTTTTTGATAAATCCTATAGCTAGGGTTGTCTTCTTATGCTGCCATAGGCTTAGACTACTAGAGGACAAATTGACCTAATTTCCTTACATGAATTGTTAAAACTGAATAGTTTTCATTTGATACTATTTCTATCTTAACATGTGATTCTTGACCTGCCATTGTGTATCTGTTCTTACCAAACCCAGCCAGTCAAAGCAGATGGTCACTTGTCCTGAGCCTGGTTCTGCTAAAGGTTTCTTCCTCATGAGGGAGTTTTTTCCTGTCCACTGTCGCCTTCATGCTTGCTCAAGATGAGAGTTTCTGCGATGGAGTTAAACTCACAGCAGTCTGCTCCTCAGATAAATAATGTTAAATTATTATTTTAAAATATGAATGTTTCTGTTCAGTGCCCTGAGACGACTTCTCTTGTGACTTGGCGCTATAGAAATAAACTGAATTGAACTGAATTGAATAATTGTGCAGATGGGCACTAGATGACAAAGCAAAAACCAGTTTATCTCTGCTGGTTTAGCAGTATGAGAGGAAAAAAATCTGATTTTACGAAATGTTCCTAAAAGAACTTGTTGGATATTCAGCAACACAGAACCCTCTACTTTTAGTGAAACACTTACATTTTAAATGAAGTGTTACCTTTACTCATTAAAGACAAAGAAGCAAAACCGTTTCCTTTTATCTCAAGTGTCTTAAAAAAAGGGCAGAAAAAAATAAGATTTATTGTTGTCATTTCATTCTATTACCCTTACAAGACTCTTTGCACAGCTAATTGATTTTGGCTTCATTCTGACTGCCAACATTATCAATCAGCCTGCAGCCGAGCACGGCAAACTGTGCACGAACACGAGTTTCACACTGCAGACTCAGTAGCACAACAAATTCAAATGTTCACATTTGAAAAATCATTTTACCTTAAAAATATTTTTAAAAATTAGTCAAACAATAACATATATTAATGTTGGTTTAAACAACATTTTAGTTCTTTAACTTTGGGATTTTTTTGTGGAAACTTTTTTAAAGTCCTCGTCCTGCAGATCTTACATTTTTCTTTCTCCACCTAAAAGAACGGCAGTTAGATTCTTGGCCAAGTGCAGAAAAGATGTTGGACATTTTGAGACTTTAGCTCATAACTGTGAATTTGAATCTCTAAACTTTTAATCTAAAAAATAAGACAAAATTTCCACCTTTTTCCCCAAAAAATCATAAACCACGACTTGAATTTGTCATTTAAACTTCAGTATGAAAACTGGACCTGGGGATAATGTGGACTGGGCAACAAAAGAGTCACGTTGAGCTTCACATTTAGCCGACACCACCATTAACACACGAGAAGAGATGGATAAAAGACCTTACAAACATTGTTTGCATGATCATTGCCGTGGGTCGAGCACGGCTGCGCAGTCTCTGGTGCTGTGCAACAACCTGAGAGCGCTCGTTCAGCCCGAGCCTTAAAAAACTAAAGAAAAACGCTGCTGCTGTCACGATACGTCTTTAGATCCCTCTTTCAGAGACCACTTATTTATGAACAATTTACATTTCTACTCTAGACATTAGAAAAACAAAGTTGATCTGACCCTTAAATAAAGGAAGTTTGAGACTAACACTTTTTACTTGACCCATTATGAATCCAGACTATGTTTAGGATAAGATGAATCACACACTATTGCAATTTTTAAACGTAATATTGCTTTAATTTACCAAACATTTTGAGGTGTAAGAGAATATGTAGATAAATTATAAAACAGAACAACAACGGTGTTTTTCCTGATAAATCTGAGCTTAGAGTCTAACAGAATTTACATCCTTAATGATACCTAATAAAAGATAAAAACATTTGTTTCTTATAGAAGATTTTTTCCTCAAATGCACGTCAACGATGTAAACGTGTACATTTTGAAAGTTGTTAAAGACCAAGCAGGCTTGGCATGGGGCTGCAATTTTTGACCCAAAATTCGGGCCGGGTCGAGCCAAAATTATGTGCTTGATAGATGGGCCGGGTCAGTCTCGAGCTTTTGATGTGGTGTTACGAATCATACAGCACAAAGAAAACTAAATAAGGATGCACAATATAAAATCGTGTTATCTACTTGTTGAGGAGGAGGCAGTAAGTTTATATGTTGAGGATAAGAAAGAAATAAAATAGAGTGCAGCAGTTAATCAGATTGTGAAAAGAGAGAGTTGCACTGGTGCGTTGCGCAACCATTGTGCATGTAGCCCTGCCTGCCCTTTGCTCTTATCACACATGAGGATTTATAATTGATCCACAACAAGCGACATAACGGAGCTGGAAAGTATCAAACAAAAACTAAAAATGGGAGGACTCACTCTACAAAGCTCAGGTCCGACCGAACGGTTGAAAGAGGTTAAAAAAAAGTCTTAAACTTCAGATGGACAACCGGATCATCGGCCGCGCATGTCCGTTGATCGGCCAGTTGAAAGATGTTTTAAAAAGTCCAGTTAAGCTTCAGATGGACAACCGGATCATCGGCCGCGCGTCCGCTGACTGGCCGGATGGATCACCAGACGTGCGCGTCCCACTCCGCACCCTGCTCTCATCTGCAGTGAAGGAAGTTGCAGCATCTGAAGCTACAAAAGCCGAAGCGAGCAGCGCGTTCAATTAAAAATAGCCTCGTTCTATATTTGTCCATATATTTTTGCTCTAAATATATTTTTGATCATCTGTATACAGTAGACCCTCGCTACTTCGTGGTTAAGTTTATCGCAGACTCGCTCTATTGCGTTTTTTCAAAATAAGAGAGGACATGACACACAGTTGGCTGACAGATGGATGAGCCGCACGATCGGCATGGATTTTTTAATTTAAAATTAATTGTTTAAAATTATTTATAACCTGCTGCACATCTGTGCAGCCCATACTGCAGGATAAACTTCCTGCTGCAGCTGATCAGCTCTTCACTATGAAGAGCATAGAAGTGGGCGTGGCCAAGAACGCTTGCAGGTGGCAAAGAGCAGAGGAGGCAGAGAGCTGAAATCATGACATTCAGTGCTCTTTTAGAGCTTTAGAGTTTAGAAACATTGTTTAGAATATTGCAAGAGTGTGAGAAGGGTTTAAAACACCTTTATATATATATATATATATATATATATATATATATATATATATATAT
>NC_056499.1:7089693-7119449 GCF_014905685.2 Nematolebias whitei | reverse complement strand
ATATATATATATATATATATATATATATATATATATATATATATATACTAAAATAAACAGCTACTTGTGCTAATATTCCTACTTCGCGGTTTTTCACTTATCACAGGGTTTCAGGGTACGGATCCCCCGTGATAAATGAGGGACGACTGTAACAACTTATCTTTAGAGTGGATTTTTAGGCTTTTCGTTTTGTAAGTTAATATCCATTTGGTAAAACAAGAACTCTTATATCTTCCTTTTTTAAATACATTTTTAAAATATGTTAAACTGATTTGCTTACAAATGTAGTAAAAACAATTAAAAAAAAAAGTTAATTTTTGGTTTTCAGGTTCGGGCCTCTATAGTTAATTTGCTCGGGTCGGGTCAGGCTCGGATGAAATGCCTATGGGCCCGGGTCGGGTCGGATATGTTAGGCCCGAATGCAACTCTAGCTTGACAGCAACGGTTGACATTTGAAGTGTGTTTACCAGTGGAGATAGACATCAGCGATGACTCTGCCATAACCCACTTGCTAAAGATACCAGAGGAAACAGAGACTGCAGGAACCTGTAGGTCACTGAGTTTGTACATAGCAGGAAGTCAGAGTAATTTATTAATTTATTTATTTAGCCCTCGGGCCAGCAGTACCGTATTTTCCGTCGTACACGTCGCGCAGCTCTATAAGTCGCATCGGTCCAAATATGTCTAATAAAGTGAAAAAAAAAGATAAATATGTCTGATAAAGTGGAAAAAAACATAAATATGTTGTGTCGCCATATAAGTCGCATCTATTCTGCGTCACCGCTTACGTGTTGCGTTTGTTACGCATCGCCGCTGACACGGAAATGTGGGCCGGCGTTGTGCCAAAAATCTATTGGCTGCAAAATGGCAGCCACAGGAGTGTGCACGGTAGGACTTTAACAAGAAATAAACAAGATTAACACTTAAAAACAAACATTTGTTTGCTCGATATTATAGTACAGGTGTGTCTCAGTCTAACATTTCCTTAATAAATGCACTTTGACGATCAAATCAGCTGCATTTCAAAAGTATTCGCTGCCTTGGTGCTTCGGGAGCGCGCAGAGGGAGGAAATCAGGAAGGAGGAACGCTGCGCATTTCTTTGAAATTTAACAAGATCAACGCCTAAAACAATTATTTGTTTGCTCGACATTATAGTAAAGTTGTGTCTCGGTTGAACTTTTACTTAATAAAAAGGACTTCAATGGTCAAATCTGCTTCATTTCGTCGGGGCGGTGCAGCGAAATGAAGCAGATATGACAGTTGCTCCAGTTATGATCCTGGAGCTGGACAAAGGCGGCAGGCTGTGGCAAGCTGATTGTGTCATTAATAGCTACTTTTACATGACACAACGGCATGCCATACAACTCGGGTGCCATCTAGCGGCTGAAAGTGGTAACATACAAACATAAATAAGTCGCTTCAGTCTATAAGCCGCACTGTGACTTATAGGCCAAAAAATATGGTAGTTCAGTGGTCAATGCTGTTGTCTTGTAATCCTGAGGCTGCTGGTTTGAGCCCAGTTTCGGTCTGGCATCAAACAATTGCCAAACCTTTTATGTGGGTTTGCTCACTGTGGTGATTCCTGAAGAATGGAGCAGCTGAAAGAAGAACGTTTGTTCAGACCTCGCTTTACAGGATAAGGACCCGGTTAGCTGTGTTTTTATTTGCAAGATAACGAGTGGGGTTTGGTCTGCTTGCTTTCTTCTTGTATGGTTCAGGGGCTCCATGGGCTTAGGTAAAAAGACACTAACGATAAACTAGGTGATGACCTAACTTGGCCACAGATGTGAGAACAGACCTCCTGAGATGAACTGGTTTCAGGCACAGATTTAAAAACATGAATGACTGAAACAAAAGTCCCCAGACTGTTTCTGAAATCTCATGTTGAGTGCAGGAGAGAAATGAATGTACAGCGTGCACGTAGTCCTGCAGAGGGCACAGCTCCTCACATTTTGAAGCTGAAGGGAAGTGAACTCCAAATCAAGTAAAGGGAGAATAAGGGGCTCACATTTTTCTTCCAACTCTTTTATTCTGATTGGCTCCTGAGAAGTAAACCCAGCATTCCACAACACTCAGCTGCAGCAGCTTTCCCTCTCTGGACTTTCACTCACCTGCATTCCTCGCACACTCTTCCCGTACTGAAACTTTTAACACATCCGAAGACTCGAGCTTTTTATTGTAGAAGCATGTTTCCATCTGCTCTGAATGTCATCACCTTGCTGTGCTTCTGTTCACTTCAACCTGCTTCAGGACAGGTAAGGATCTCAGTGCACGGACAGAGGCTTGACTCAAATCTGCTTGAGTTAATGGTTTATTGAGTTTAAAGTTTATGGTTTATATCTTGAATAATGGCCACATTCAGTTTAAAAGCTCAACCGTCTGAAGTAGTTTGACTTCATACAGAAAATGTTGCATGTACTTTCCATCCAAGCAGCCTTCAGTGGCTGAATCCTCTTGTTATTGCCACACTGTGCTTCAATGCAAAGCTGCTAAACATTCCCAGGAAGCAGCAGGTGTCTGTTAGTAGCTCTCATTAGGCCTCGGCAGGTTTGTACACTTTCTGATTGTGTTCTCGTGAGACGACGCCTGCAAAACACGCAAGTGTGACAGTTTAGGAGTTGTTACATGGTAAGTGCTAGCTGCTTTTCAGAATGTTCAACTTGATTAGCCTGTGGAGTGGTTCTTATAAACAGACTGCGTTAAGCACGAGGCCAGGTGACATGTTGTCCAGCAGGAGCAGAAAGAGGTCTTTCACCAGCCTCCATCTCCTCCCAGATGACTGAAGCCTTTCCAAACCTCAGTTCAGCCTAAAGGAGAAAGGTGTTCTAGACAAATATTGGCTCTTCTTACATAACCTGCTGGATGAAAACACTAATTGGTTATGTGGAAACATGCACGAGAGGGCAGGGCTGATGGGGAATGACGCCAGTGAATGAGTGAGAGTTATAAGGAGAGATCAACTGCAGCCATGAGCAGGAACACGTCACTCCCTTTACTCTCCATCCAAAACAAAAGGCAGATTGTAACATAGACGTTTCAGCTGGTGGGGGTCATGACTGACTGCTTGACCCCCAAACTCAGGGAGGAATTATTACTTTGTATATAATTTCCCTCTGGGATTAATAAAGTATTTTTGAATTGAATTGAATTACACAGGTGTGTGCATGTGTGCGTGTTCTGCTCTGCACATATTAACTCACAAAAACACCTCAGCTTCTGCACAATACACATTTCCTTTATATGATTGTCTGTTGTTGTCTGCAGCTCATCTGCAGTGGTGCAGAAAGTACTCAAACACTGTACTTAAGTAAAAGTACAAATAAACAGACCCAAATGTGCTCTAGTACAAGTAGAAGTACCACATTAACATTTTTACTTGAGTAAAAATAAATAAGTACTTGCTTTAAAAAATACTTAAAGTATTAAAAGTAAAAGTACTTGCTGAATGCAGTGGTCTACAATATCATTAGATGTGCCTACCGTATGTATATTTTCTGTAATACATTAATAGTGTTGAGTCATTTTAATGAACGATGCTGCAGATAATACATGTTTTTATTGTGTTTACTCTGTGACACAGTTCACACTTGGACTTGTGGTTCTGTGTCAGAATTTCAGAGGTAATATACAGAGTTAAATGTCATTAAGCAAAAAAAGGGGAATGATTATTACCTTTGAAAGTTTTTATTTAACACAAAGTAAAACCAATGTGTCATTTTAACTGCAGTAAACACATATAAGTAAAAGTTGTCGTAAAAGTTGACGTATTTACTAGAATATACGTCATTGGTCCAGCTCTTCTTGAAGGTGGGCCTAACGTTACCTGCCCACTTTGCAGTGATTCAATGGACCAACTCTCCTTTCACCATTGGTTACTTTCAAACTAACGAACAACAACAAAAAACGCAACATGAATGTAACGTGTAACAAATGCATTATAGAAAAGTAGTGTAGTAGAAAGTACATATACTTGATGTTAAATGTAGTGGAGTAAAAGTTGAAAGTACCCACGTTTAACTCTACTTAAGTAAAGTTCAGATACATGAAAAATGTACTTAAGTACAGTAAGAAGTACTTGTACTTAGTCATATCTCACCACTGCTCATCTGTGTTCTTTGTTTAAAATCAGGTCTCTCTTGTAAATGAGTCCTCGAGGCTCAATGAGACTAACCTGTAGTAATAAAGGTTGAATGAAAAATTCTCCATTTAGAACATGTTTACGGACTTGTAGCTATTTAAAAAAAGTATTTATGCTATAGTTAAACTATTTTCTTACAGAAAGTAGTGCAATCCAAAAGGTACAGTGGACTCAGGGGGTTGTGCACATTTTAAGTGATGAGAAGTTTTTTATGACCAGCACAGAAACGTGCACAGAATGTGTGATTGATCTGAGGCGAACGCACGTTTGTGTATTTTTAGTGTCAAAGTAAAAAAAAAAAAAAGATTGTTTTAATTGTTTTAAATCCGACAAATTACAACAAAAAAAAATAATTAATAGACAGTTGCTCATTTATTCATAAATTTGTGATGTTTGTGTTCTTGTGCAGTTTCTTACTATTGACAGCTCTTTGTTTGCAGCAGAACAGACAAAGAGTTGTTCTGCAACATGAAAACGCCAAAACTTCTTCAGAATCCATTTCAGGAAGAGCTCCGTGTAGTTTTACAAATAACCAGAGTAGCACACAGTCCAGAAACATGCTGCTAAAATTTGCAGTAGCGCTGAAGAACAACACAATACTCACAAATCCTAATAATTGGTCCAACTGATTTGTTCTGTTCCAGGACTGCCCCAACAGGCAGGACTTACAAGGTTCTCTGAAGCAGGTCCAGAAGCTTTTATCAGCCCATGAAGCCACGTGCATGCAGAGTCTTCGCAGCCTGAGGAAGAAAATTAATCTACTGCAGAGCAGCGCAGGGAGGCAGACAACAAAAAGCTTAAACAGTAAGCCAACGCTGTATTGTAACCCTGGCACAACAATTTCCTCCAGTTCTTATCAGGACATGTCATAAAGTTCTTATCTTTATACACTAAAAGAAAGATTATTTTAAAGGGTTGTTTTAAAGTTTGCATTTCATCCAGGTACCTGCCCAAAACTGGATGCTCCAATCAACGGAAGAAAACTGGGCAAATCAAACAGCATGGGCCACGAGCTTCACTTCCTGTGTGACCCTGGTTATGAACTTGTGGGGTCGGAGAGCAGAGTGTGTCAGGAGAACCTGGTCTGGAGTGGCCAGCAGCCCACATGTAGAGGTGAGAGACCAAGGCACTGCTGCCTGCACACCTCGCCATGCTGGTGGAAAGATTTCAACTCTTTCTCGTCTTCCTCTTCCCACCAGTGTCTCACCACTCCTGCCGTTCTTTATTTTGCTCTAACTCCTTCTTTCTTTTTGCCTCATCTCTTTTTGTAAATCAGAAATGTCACAATTTCTTATGTAGAGATACATTTCAAAGCCTATGATTGGATGTCCTTTTAATGACTTTTGGTTGTTCAAAGATCTTTTGGACGTGTCATGTTCCATTCCAGCCTTTAGCTGCCAAAGACCGTTTTATCAAATGGGGATTCTTCTTCAAGCTGCCTGCACCAAACAATAACCTGCATTGCTCTCTTATTTCCTAATTACTGCATGTATGATGTTTGTGCTGCCAAGGCACTGATGATGAAAGCTGTATTTTTATTACATACGTCATGGTCATAGTGGTTCAAGCATCAAAGTTCTGTTTTATAGAGTCTGACAAAGATTTGAAAGTAGCAGCTGTGCATAATGTGTTTGTCTCCTTCAGACGTCAATGAGTGTGCATCGTCTCCCTGCATGAATGGAGGGACGTGTGTGGATGAGGTCAACCAGTTTTCTTGCGTCTGTGCCAAAGGTTGGGCTGGAGCTACCTGTCAGAGCCCTGTTCCCACATGTGAGTAACACATTAGTCACTTATTCATTCAACCTTTATTTAAACAGATAAATCACATTGAGCCTTGAAGACTCATTTACAAGTGAGACTAGTTTGAACAGACAATAAGTGGTGAAAGTGACAACATAGGCAAAAAAAATAAAAAATCCTAACATGCTCTTAATCTTTGGCTGAAGATTAAAGACAAATGATGCAGACATTCTGCAGGGGTTGGGGAACGCAAGGGCGGTGAGCATGTCCAGAGACAACTCACAGAGGCACTGCAAGAGTTCCGATAAGAGTGGTAAATCGTTCAAGTTCACATAGTTCCCTCTGGAGAGATCCGTACACTCTCGAGGGGGTGCCGAGGACGACCAAGGATGACGTCAGATAGAATCCACAGTCCTGAAATGATGACAGAATGTTTATTCAGCCGGGCCCCTCTGATTGGTCCGTAGACTTCCTTGTGGCCTGTCAAGACCTGTCAGGGAGACAAATTCACATAAACACGATTGTTTTGGGAACAGGCAGAACTTTACTGATTATGTCTACCTTGAGTCTGTGTCGGTCCTCTCGATTCTGAAATGTCCAAATTAAATGGCCACACCAATGGACTATGCCTGAAAATAATCTCCGAGATCTGATCTATTCTGCCAAAAAGCATTTGAGTCTGGGTGCTTGAGGCACGAACCAAGCCATCATAAGGCATGCAGCATGACCAGGTCCAAATTTGCTGCCAACGACTTCCTTGTTTGTTGATAAACCAGGAACCAGCCGAATCCAAAAAGCAAGAAACCAGTTATCATAAATCCAATTATATATGCGTCCTTAACATCCACAATTGATAGCAGAGATAAACACATCACCAAGTTTTCCAAGTCGATGAGATATCCAGCTGCGTGCGTGCCAACAGGGCAAGTCGGCTCGCCTAAAGCCAGTCTTCTCTTCGAAGAAATGTATCGATTGCACTGAGGGACCAACTGACCAAATCCATAGTAGAAATATGATTCTGAATATTTGTAGAAGAGAGGCTCTAAAGCAGTTTCACAGACAGAGCAAAGTGGAGAGGGAGAGGAGGGGAAAGGCCTCCGCCCTTGACAAGAGCAAGTGTTGAATGTCTTAGTTTATTTTACCATCTTACCACTTTAAAATAAGGTAAAATAAAATATAACCTCCCAAGACATTTCTGGTTATAAGTGACACCAGAAAAGCATCTAAATAATTGCATAACTGCCGCACAGATCACGTGCTGTTTCAAAAAAAAAAAAGCCAAATGTTAAAAAAAAAAAAGCTTTGCTTCTTTTAAAATAAAAGTCAGGAAGCAGATGAGGAGTATCGTTTGAGTTGCAGGGCTTGAGAGACGTTTTATTGACAGAAACGCAGCAAAAGTCAGAGTAAACTCAGATCTTTCTGGTCAAAAGGAGGCAGACTGTGGTGACGATGTGGAAGCTTCGAGCAGGTGTTTCAAAAGGTGGTGACTGATGAGCAGCAGCTCAGCTCCGACCCCGCACGCCTTCAGCTGCGTCCTGCAGAGGAAAGAGAAAACTGTGACCCCAAGTAGTTTTCATGACGACATCCAGCTTGGCCTCATCAGGAACACCATCACGTTCTCACAGTAACATGGGTCTCTGCTGGCTGGTAGTTCAGGATATTCTCCTGTGTCCGTCAAATATCCATGAAGTTGTTGGAAGTTTTCCACATATTAATTTTAGACCGTTAAAGAGTTATTTCAATTAAACTACAGTGAGTGTAACGTACCAACAAGTTGTGTTGAAAAAGAGATTTAAGTCCAAACTAATCTTACTTGAGATCAGTTGATTGTTGAATTTCTTTCAAATGCTTTTAATTAAGCTGCAATAGATTTATTGATTTGTACAAAAACACACTAAACACTTCAGTCAACGGAGTCAACAAAACTACTCAAGTTACTGTTTCAACCAAGCTTGAACAAATTTGAAAGTTTCAACAGCAATCCAAAAAAGTAAAATTAATTATTATATTATTATCAAATAAAGTAATATAAATATCAAACACAGGGGCTTTTGTAAATAAAATGCTAGGGATGCACGATATTGGATTTTTGGCCGATATCCGATATGTTAAAACTTATTTGGCCGATAACCGATACCGATATTTTCCCCCAGGCCTACTTTTTAAAATTTTTTATTTACCCTTTATTAATACAGGTAGTCTCACGAGAACTCATTTTCAAGAGAGACCTGTTTAGGGAGCAGATGGGGGTTAAGGGCCTTGCTCATGGGCCCAGGGTGGGGCGAATGAAGGTGGGGGCAGGTGTGGGTGCTTCACCTACCCCACCCACATTTTTGATGTTGTTGGTACCAGGGCTTGAACCGGCGATCTTCCGATCACAGGCCCACCTCCTCTAACCTCTGCGCCACCACTCCTCCATAAACCCTACTTCCATAAACGACGTAGATTTCTCTGCTATAGAATTAAAATACATTATTCTGCACGGTCTTTGCCAGTTTGACCTGCTACCAAATGCAGATGCCAAAAAGGGTCTAAAAATGATGCAACACTTCAACTTGGATTATGTTTAATGTCAAATTTATTCATGACATTTACTCTCTCTAACACAATGACAACACTCGAACAGTGCAAATTTGTAAATTTTCACAAATCTAAACTCACCGGGGTGTGTGATGTCATAATGTTGTGCTGGTGCTGCATATATATATATATATATATATATATATATATATATATATATATATATATATAGCACCTTTTATATAGGTGACTTATTTTGATGGAATGGCCGATGTCCAATATTTAACTTTATCGCTAATATCGGCCGATACGGATACCACGACGATAATATTGTGCATCCCTATAAAATGCATAAGGAATTATCAGATGAACAATTAGTTTAATTTGACTTAAACAGAGTTTTAAAGCAGTTCTTTCGTTCTTATGTTTGTGTTGAAACAATGTGTTGGACTTCACTTTTTTATTCTACAATATGTCTCAGTACATTTAGGCTAACAAATGCATTCCTAATTACATGTTCTTTAAAGACATGATTTACGGAAAGACATGAGTTATGTTTCAGACTGACAGTATGATGGAAGCCCATAAAGCCTCCATCATTAAAAACGCAACAATAAATGACCTGTTATATCAATTTTAAGCTTATGGTCATTAATATTTTAGAGTTTTTCATGCTGAGGTTTCATTTTATAATAAAAGCACATTTTATCTCAGTGAGTATAAAATTAAAAACGCCGTGCTGCAGTTGTTGACCCAAACTCTGTTTGTGATGTTAGCAGCTGTGACTGACGCTGTCACAAATCATCAACAGCTGCGTCAGTCACAGACCGTCAGCTGAAGAAATCAACTCTGGAGGTGTTGGCCGGACACAGAGCTGCTGCTGAACTAAACGTATTACAACAAAAACCTTCACCCAGTTCTCTTCTCCTCTCTGCTCAGTCTTTATCACCACGACAAACACTTCTGCTGCCTCTGCTGCTACCGTTTTACCAGCTGCCACCAGCGGGCCGCATGTTCGTCCATCACGCTGCGCCACCGTGCAGGGGACCACCCACTGCACCTGTGAGCCAGGATACACCATCTCTGGCAGAGACAGCTACACCTGCATGGGTACTCCTCATCATTTCTACTTAACCGGGGCCTAAACTACTAATTATATCTGCTTCACTGTTTCTGTTTGGGATGATTAATCTGGGTCTGTTATGCTCTTTAGATATAGATGAATGTGAGCTCTTTCATAATGGAGCGGCGGGAAGATTGTGCTTACATAAGTGTATTAACACACCTGGAGGATATCGCTGTTCCTGTCCTGCTGGGTACGAGCTTACACCCGATGGACGCAGCTGTAAAGGTGAACTTCTTGTTTTGTTTTATGCTGATTTTGTAAGTGTTCTCTGTTTTCCCTCACACTGAAAGAGGGGCTGTGACAAAAACAATCTGTCTAAAAACAAGACAGAATAATCAAAATGGGAGACAAAATATGGCACAAAAAGGCAAGCCTTAAAAGAAACAGCTAAAAAAAAAAGACATGCAAAATGTAAAAAGTGTGAAACAAATAGACTCCTAATTTAAATTGTATTGAAATAACTAGAAAAAAATGCAAAATGGACCAATATGAGCCAATAAATTACCATGAAGGGATAAAGTAAAGAAACGAAACAAGTTGAAACATAAAACAAACTGTAGATATCTGCAGAGCAATCCACCCACCTTGCACCTCTCTGTGATCAGTGCATTGTAAAATATAAAACCATATAAAACTACATCTGCATGTTTTCTATTTTCATATTTCTTTATCTGCAAGTTCTTTACCTCAGTAAAAAGACACGGAGAGTTTTCTAACGGTTTCATTATCGGTTAAAGGATTCCCTCAGATTGTTTCAAACATTACAGAATGCCCTGATTACCATATTTTCTGCCGTATAAGTTGCATTTATTATGCATTTATTTAATGGTCAAAACAGCTTCATTTTGCCAGGGCAGCACTGCGCCATCCATCCATCCATCCATCCATCCATCCATCCATCATGGCCTTATCCGTAAGCTCTCCAGCGTTCCTCCGCCTGCACCAGCTGAGTGAAGCGAGTTCGCGCGGGAGGACTCGCTGTTGCACTTCTTTGACATTTAAAGCGTCAGCGTTATGAATATGGGAAAAAAAAAACCTGCATATAAGTTGCTTTGGCTTATAAGTCGCAGAACTGACAAATCTATGCAAAAAAAACTGCAACTTGCACGCTGGAAAATATGTCGCAAAACTAAATTCTTGGATCAATATTTAAATTTAAGGCAAAAAACTATTAATGGTTCAATCCAAACTGCCCCAACAAAAATGAAATAAACTTTGGTTTTCGTTGTTTTGTAAATGTGCCTCTCCTCTTTCCCGGCTGAAAAATATTCCAAGAGTTTTTCCAACTGCTGTAAATGTCGTCTTTGAATCTTTTCGCTCAGATATCGATGAGTGTGCCAACAGACAAAACAACTGCACGAGGGACCAGATGTGTGTGAACACCTACGGAGGTTTCCAGTGTGTTTGTGTCGACTGCCCCAAAATCCCTCATGCTACATACGTGAAGACGTCCCCTATGTGAGCATTACCTGTTGCAGCTTTTCCTGCACAGCAAAGTCCGAGTGGTTTATTTTATTATTTTGTGCAGCTCTGATAAGACCTTTGACTTTTTGTGCCCTCCTTTCTCGTCTTGCAGGCGGTGTGAACGTAACCCCTGCCCTGTGGACAATAAAGCATGTTCCCAAACCCCAAACTCCTTCTCCTACCATTACCTGGCTGTTGTGTCCAACCTGTCGGCCCCCCGCGTCATGTTCAGAGTCTCGGCACTGCGTCCAATGGGCGACACGCTTCGCTTCACCTTGCTGGGAGGGAGGCCAGCCCGCCGCCACTTCACTGTTCAGCGCTCAGACCGTCAGACGGGTCAGCTGATGCTGGTGAGCCCCGTGCAAGGCCCCGCAGCTTTGGAGGCCGAGGTGGAGATGAGCGAGCTGGAGAGACGAGTCCAGATCGGACGGTACATCACCAGAATCACCATGTTTGTCTCCCAGTACGACTTCTGAACGGTACAAATTAACAAACGCAAACTGCACAAGAAGAAGAGCAAAGCAGTGAAACGGAACACAACAGACTGTACTAATCACCAAATCTCTACGGATTATTTTTATAAATTCTTTCAATGCCATGCAGTCACGAGCATCTTCATGACCTTGTTGTCTGGTTTCACTGCCTGTGCTGTGAACGTTGATGTTCTTTCCTCCTGTGCGGTCATTAAACCTGATCTAAGCTGTTTAAAGTCTACTTCTTTATTTGCTGCTCTGTGATGTCTAAAAATATAAATGCACATTAAAACCCAGTGAAACCTGAGCCCTGGCATACTGTAAGAAGTGATAAATGTGAGCGGCGGTCGCTAAACACCACGGTTCCTGCAGTACAGAGCAACGCTGTTCAGCAAAGAGCCAACCAAAGTCAGGCTGCTGAAAAGAGCTTCTGTGCTCTCACACTGCATGAATAAGTAACTTTTGAAACTGCACAACAAGTACACAGAAAAAATACATATACTGCACACCCTAAAGGCAAATTTTCTGTGATTATTTTCATAAGTGATGACATTTATGAAACCTTAAAAGTGCACTTGTGGACAGTACGAAACAGGAATTCTTTTCAACTTGCAGAGTTTGTGTCGTACAGGACAACATGATGAGAGTAGAGGAGGTTGAAGAGATCGTTAAAGAAGACGAGTTCAACGAAGAAGAAAGACGTAGATCGTGCAAAACGCGAACCACTGTGGGACGTTCTCTGTTCTCTTCGTCCCAGTGTGTTGGTATTTTTCTCCTTTTCAATCAAAACATTACATCCTCTTCCTTATGGGGTGCCGTTTGTAAAGTTGCACAGTCAAAAATTAACATAAATATTTTGGTTTATTTAGCCTTTATTAAGAAAAAAAGTAGGTTTCGTTATGTTAACCATGTTATTCATGCATTTATAAATATCATAGTAATTAAATATTTAATTTACAAGCTAAATATTTATTTTCAAAACTAAACATTTAATAAAAAAAAAACTAAATATTTAACTCTCACCTAAATATCTAGCTTGCAAGTTAAATATTTAGTTAGCAAATTAAATATTTAGTTTAGGAAGTAAATGCTTAGCTTAAAAATTTACACCTAAATATTTAGTTTACTAACTAAATATTTAACTTGCAAGTTATGCATTTAGTTTGTAAACTAAATATTTAGCTTGTAAATTAAATATTTAATTTGGAACTATGAAATTTATAAATGCATGAATAACATGGTGAAAATATTATTTTGAAACCAACCCCCCCCCCCCCCCAACACACACACACACACACACTTTTTATTATTATTATTAAAGGTTAAATAAACCAAAACACTGATGTTAATTTTGACTGTAGCTTTACAAACGGCACCCCATACTTCCTTACATCTTATCTTTAGCTCCACCACAGGTTCTCCGCTCTCTCTCAAACTCTGAGAGCAACAGAAAAGCCTTTAATGAGACTGACTTGAAGGCTGATCTTAGTCTTTGGTATCAGTTTGGGTTATCAGCAGTGGCGATTTTAGCCTCTTTTGCGGGGTGCTGAAGCCCCCCTAAACTTTAGCTTAGCACCCCTAAAATTTTTAGAAACCATCATTAGCATTTTGTAAGGAAACTCAGTTCTTAAACCTTAGATTCACCAAAATCTTGAATACATTTTGAATAAATATGGAATAAATGATGACACGCATTAAACGGGCGAGTAAAATCTATGACTTTTTGTTTTACGAGTCAGACGCTGAATGCCAGCTGTCAATCATTCCAGTTGTCTCACATTTGACCAATCGGTGATCGCAACTTTTCCCAATAGGGAAACGCCCCTTACGTTCAGGTGCTGCACACTTGGCTGCACCTGTTTTCATCTGACATTGGTTTTTGTATTACGAATGCTTTGCTGTCAGAGCGATTTCATAAAATAAAAATAAAAAATTTAAATCAGAAAAAAGAATCAAGTCGTGCGCGGACCACACGAGCAGCTGAATTCAACAGCGACAAAAAGAAAATCCTCCATTTTCTGTCATAATCACATCGTTTATTCTTAACGGTTAATTTAAGGTTAACGGTGTGCTTTGTTAGAAAGTGATACGCTGTTAGATTTGTCATGCAATATTATTTTTCACTCATTTTGGACGGTTCTAATCATTATGATTAAGCCCTTCAACAATTTCTTATCTTTTCTCATCTCAGTTTATAGACGTTTTACCTCCGTTTTCCGTGAAGGTTCACAGAAGTTTTAGAAACAGTCATCTGATCCAATGAAACAACTTTTATTATGTCATTACTGAATTTACATGCTTGCCGTGTCGTTCAAGCCAAGAGCCATGGTCAACAGTGGGGGCTAAGTAAGCACCCCTAAAGGCCAGATCCTAGAATCGCCCCTGGTTATCAGTAACACTTTTGTTGACTACATGTACCAAGATCTGATGGTTTAGGAGGCAAAAGGGAATGTCATAATATCTGTGAGGGTCCAGAGCCTGCATGCTGTTGAAGGAAAACACCAGATAACTTTATTACGAGCTAAATAAAGATGAAAATCACAGTCCTCATGACTTTTTATTGTTCCTTTCACTTTAATCTGGTTTTTACTTTTACTTGGGAAAGATCACGTACTGTTAGATGAGTTAAATGCTCAGCAAAACTTATGCATAATTCACATGCATTGCCAAACTTTGACGTGACACTGCCCCCTGCTGGTTACAGAGCAGATCGCAGTGGATACAACTTTTTAACAGATGTTGGTGACACCAGTTTGTAAATTACTTTTGCAAAAAGTGCAGAAAAAAAAAATCATCACTCAGATTTATCTTTCTCAGAATTATAACATGCATCCTCTTTAATTTAGCGCTTTTCCAATCGTGAGCTGAGACAAACAAGGTTTTCAAAGTCTCACTACATTTAAAGGTTGCATCATTTTACAGCCGTTGTTGAGGCGCTCAGCCCAAACTCTCCAAACTTACTTCCTGTTACAGATGCCCCAGAACTCCCAGAAACTTGTGGGACTCCTAACATAAAAAGGAGTGAGGCAAACCGTGTAGGGACGAGTTTCTGCAACAAACTTGAGGATTTGGTCAGAAATATGGTGTCCTTAATATTCTGTTATTCAACACGATCACTGTCCCTCAGTTTTACAACACCTGTCAGTTGTTATTGTTCTTAATGCTTTGTAAAAAGTTGAGTACGTTTAAAAATGTTGGATTTGTTTTGCGTCTTCTGCTTTTATCTTTGCCGTTTTACCCGTGTTGCTGCCTCTACACCAGTCTGTTACTGTAAATTAAAACTGGTTTGACTTATCTGATAAAAGTTATTATTAATATTAATGCAGAGAATTACCAGATCTGCAGGGAGGCATCACACACAGCTAATGCCATTAAGAACTAAAGGTAAATAAAATAATTAAGAACTTAAATAATACCTTTCGCCACATGAATATACAGGTGAAAAACATTTTAATAAAAATAAGTGGACAAAGGTTTACCTGATTACTGTGAAAAGGACTTTACATTAAATGACACAGATGATTTTTTAATGTTAATACATACACTTTGCATCTGCATGGTCATTTAGTTTGAATAAAAAGTGCTTCGTGGAAACATCAGTGGGTTTTCATTAAAAAAAAAAAGGTCCAAAATTTTAATTAAAAAAAATTAAACAACACATTTAGGAATGTCCGACACATCAGAAAACGACGGTGAAATTCAGACGGGATTCTTTCGTACATCTATGAACGTGTTGTTGGAGGCCAGTGGTCCAACGTTGAGGCTGGAGCGACGAGACTCTCGGCGAGATTTCACCACAGGAAGAGATGTGGGCCCACCCCAGGACCCCACCCCAGTCTGAACCACCCGGTTAGCAGGAGAATCTCCAGCTACCTGAAGCCACAGCTCCTCCATGTCTGCAGGTTCCTCTGTGGGAAGTGAAGAGCGCCTCCATGTGGACGGGAGTGGAGCGTTCACAAGTTCTCTCATTTCCTCCCTGGTCCTGGTAGGTTTGTCGGGATGAGCCGTCCTTCTGCCTGCTGGACCGTCCTCAGGACAACGGCTCAGCTTCTCCACGCTGCCAGCAGCTTTAACTTCAGGCGGCAAGACTGAAAGACGACGCGACAGCAAGCGAGTTAAAGGAAAACACCTTCTGACAGCGAGTAGAAGCTAAAAGCACCAAACGTAACGATGAAAGCACAGTTATTAAATAATCTATCAAGTACTACATTTATACCAATGTAAGTTTCTGCTACTAAAAACAATTTAAATCATCTTTGTAATGATCTTCCATTTATATTACTCTGATTATTGCAAACCGTGAAAAGGTACAGAACATTTTTAATTGAACTACAACACCTCAGGTGTACACTGAAAGTAAGTAAAGACAAGCTCCTCAAAGTACAATCAAAGTACCGTATTCTCCGCCGTGCACGTCGCGCTGCCTTATAAGTCGCTTCAGTCCAAATATGTCAATAAAGTGGAAAAACGTAAACACGTCGATAAGTCGCATCTATTACGCGTCACCGCTGACAACCTGGAAACGTGGGCCGGTGTTGCGCCAAAAATCGACTGGCTGAGCGGGAGCGTGCACGGGAGGACTTTAACAAGAATTTAACAAGATTAACGATTAAAAACAATTATTTGTTTGCTCAAAATTATAGTAAAGGTGTGTCTCGTTGAACTTTTCCTTAATAAAAGCACTTTGACGGTCAAATCAGGTGCATTTGAAAACCCGATTCGTGGAAGCGGGTGTGCGCAGAGGGACGATTCGCTGTGCATTTCTTTGAAATTTAACAAGATAAACACCTAAAAACAATTATTTGTTTGCTTGATTTTATAGTAAAGGTGTGTCTCAGTTGAACTTTTACTTAATAAATGCACTTCAGTGGTCAAATCAGCTGCATTTCACCGGGGAAGTGAAGTGAAATGAAGCTGATACGACGGTTGCTCCAGGCGAGCTGGACGAAGGTGGAACTATATGGCAAGCTGATTGTGTCATTAACAGCCACTTTTACCTATTTCATGACACAACAGCATGCCATACAGCTCGAGTGCCATCTAGCGGCTGAAAATGGTAGTGTTCAATATTTTCAGTCAATGAATGAAAACGGTCAGATCTCAGTCAAAAATTGGTTTATAAATATGGGAAAAAAATTCATAAACAAGTCGCTTCAGTGTTTAAGTTGCAAGGCATGCAAATTATGTAAAAAAAACCTGTGATTTATAGGTCAAAAAAATAGGCTACATGACAGCAAACAAGCTACAACTAGAACAGCAAAAAACTCTCATGAAGATCGGAGGTGACTGTTTTCCAGTTATGTCTGTAGGTACGGAAACATTTATGGAAACATTTATGGAAACATTTATGGAAACATTTATGGTAGTTTGTCTCTGAAAAATCTCTGTCTTTATTACTGCTTTTTGCTCCAGCTTTGAATTCAGTGATTATAAAAAGTATACATAGACGTAAAAAAGCTTCTGATCAGTTTTTTTTTTTACCTTTTGGATGCTCTTTAAGCTGACTGGCTGGACCACAGAGCTCTCTCAGTCTGCTGCTGAGCTCCACATGAGCTGCCTTGTAGTGGTTCAGCTCCTTGCTGAGGTTGTGGATCCATCCCTCGTACTGCCGCTGCCTTCCTGCCAGGCCCTCGTCCATTTGTTCTGTCGCAAAAAGAGGCCAAACACAAGCATACACTCACTACTACTAATCCAATGACTTTAAAACATCTCAACCGCGCACACACACAGCAGGTAGTTGGGTTCTGAATAAATGTGTGATAAGAACAACCTGTTTTTGGTGAGGCATTTATAGAACTCTCCTTTAAAGATTTGTTGTGAGATTCTCACCTCGAAACTGCTGCAACAACAGCTGCATACTCCTCTCGTGTTCCCCCTGCTGCTGTGTTAGCCGGCGATCGGTGTCAAACTGTGCACGATCGAGTGCGTTTTCCAGCCACTGCACCAGCCGTTGCTGCTCGTCCAGCTGTATTTCCAGCCCAGTCAGTGCGATCTGCAGCTTACGCTCCTCCTCACGCAGGGAGACCACCTGCAGAACGCGTCCACCAGAATGTCGCTCAGCACGCTTGTCGTTCATTTCAGAGTTTTATCGTGAAGATGAGAACACAGAAAAAGTTTGCCAAACCTTGTCAAAGTACTTGCACAGCAGAGCTCTGGTCTCGGAGGCGGACAGATAACTGAGCTTGGCCATGAGGTTCATTTCCCACTGGGAGAGCATGCTGGCAGAAGCCCTGAGCTGCCTCTGCCTCTGAGTGATGGCTTCATTCTTGTATTCAATCGCTGCATCCAGCGCCTCGATGGCCTCGTCCAACTGGAAAAGAGTTCGCTCCTCCTGGTAACATCACAGCAAACAGAATGCGTGAGCCCACATCCACCCAGTCCCACTCTAAACAGCGCAGACTGTTCAAATGTGGTGAAGCGTTTGAAGCTTTTTCTGACCTCAGGTGAGAGCAGGTTTCCCTTCCGCAGTTTATCGTCCAGCTCAACGCGTTGTTTAAGCAGTGAATCTTTCTCTTGGCGCAGGTTGGAGATCTCTTGACGGATGTGTTGGGAGTCTTGAGCACTGCTGCTGCGAAGGAGACCGTTTCTCTCACTGAGCTCTCGCTCGAGTGACTCAATGCGTCCAGTGAGTGTCACCAGATCTTTACTTAGAGCCTGGACAAAACATATCAGAGCCTCAGCGTCTAGTTTCCCACATGACTAAACTGAGTTATCTGTTTGTTAATACCTGACTGGAGAGGAGCCTCTTTGTCTCCAGCCCACTGCGCTCTTGAAGCAAAGCCTCTTTCTTTGCCAGGATTTTCTCTCTCTTGGTCAGCTCTCCTTCCAGATCTTCCAGTCCTCTCCTCTGATCTAGCACTCGCTCCATCTCCTCATCCAGCCAGCGCTTCTGTTCCTCAATCTTCTACTCTCAGAGTCAGGACACAAAATTAAACAATGTGCTGTTTGGGTTCGAGCACTCCTTAAAATTATTGTTAGGTTTAAAAGCAGGATTTTGAAACTAGCATGTTTTAAAACCATCACTCCTGAAATTGTATGAACTTTTTTTTTTTTTTGTTACATAAAAGACTAAAAGTTTTAAATATATGAGGCAGAATAAATTAAAATATAAATATGTTCTTGTGGCACCTGTTGCTCCTCCAATGAGACGACGGATCCATTACTGCCACTGCGTCTCTGTCTCTGAAAGGCTGCAATCTCCTCAGTTTTTATCCTGAGGATCTTCTGTTGCTGCTCATTCTTTATTTCAAGCTCCTGAAACAGCAGCGAAGGGAAAATATAACAATCAGCTTTGGGGTAAATTTAAAAAATCCCTTTAGCAAAAGTTCTTAAATGTGTTATTCACTTTGATTGTCATCTTATATAACGGTACTTCAGCATCTATTAAGCTACATTTTTGAGTACAGTATTTTTTGGCCTATAATTCACTTTTTTTTTTTTTGCATAATTTGCATACACTGCAACTTGTACACCGAAGAAACTCATTTATGGATTTATTCTCGTATTTATAAACCAATTTATGGCTGAGATATGACCGTTTTCATTCATTCTGACTGAAACTATCAAACACTACCATATTCAGCCGCTAGATGGCAATCGAGTAGTATGGCATGCCGTTGTGTCATGTAATAGGTAAAAGTGACTATTAATGTCTCATTCAGCCTGCCACCTTCGTCCAGCTTGGAGCAACCGTCAAATCAGTTTCATTTTGCTGCACCGCTCCTTGATGCCGGACTTATCTCAACTCCTCCTGGCATGTTTTGAAAACAACCAAGATGCTTTGACCGTTTCCTCACCCCTCTCTTCCCCAAGGCCGTGCACATGTAAAAGAACCTCAACCAAGCTGATGATGAACGTCACCTCTTATCTGGACAATGGCTGAGAGGGGGAGGGGGGGGGGTCTGGACTATGCTACGACTTTCCCTTAAAAATTCAATGTCTTCACCGCCTATATGTTCATGTATAACGTCTGTTTATGCTGCTTTGCTGTGGAGGTTTTTTGATGGCTCAAATTGTGCCCTGTCTAGGACACGGCGTGAGAGATCTTTTTTTTTATACCGTCTCTCCTCATGTTTTCTTCCCTTTTGTCATCTAAGCAAAAATATTATTCTGAATAAGAATAAGAGGGCCGCGCTAATTATAGTAGCAGCTTCGTGCACTCCGCCCATCTTTCGGACGACTGTACGTACATGTTCTCGTTGTATCTCGGTGCAATGATAATAAAGTTTATTCTGATTCTGTGCACGCTCCCGCAGCCGCCATTTGGCAGCCAATCGATTTTTGGCACAACACCACCCGTCATTTCCGGGTTGTCAGCGGTGACGCATAATAAATGCGACGTATACGGCGAAGCGATGTATTTATGGATTGTTCCACTTTATTAGACATATTTGGACTGATGCGACATATGGGGCGGTGCGACGTGCACGACAGAAAACACGGTATGTAAAGGTTTGTAAAATAAAGCAAAAGTCCCAAAGAAAAGGGATTGTTCTCTTTCAAAGTGCAACTGCAGATGCCTCTGTCAGTTCTGAGCATTTAGCTCAACAATTTGAAGGTAAAATGTATTTGAGAGGTAAGAAACCGGTGTTAAAAAGAGCTCATTGCTGCTGGAGCCCTGTACAGAATAAAAAACACCTGAAATTTAAAGCATGTAGACATTTTCTAACAAACCACCAAAATAAACCTAACCATCTAAATGAACTCGTATGGCATGCCCACAAACAAGCATGCAGATTTATTAGCACACCTCTGACAAAAAGACAGCTTCTATCCAAATTACATCATAAACTTTGTTTGAAATGCAAACTCCTTTGTCTAAATAACTTCGGTAAGCAACTCCTGAAAGCACACTGGAGTGTGGGTTAGCATCACCTTGACTCTGTGAGTTCTTCGCTGCATTTCGGTCTCCAGACGTCGTTTCTGCAGACTCTCGTCACGCAGGCGTCGTTGCAGCTGCTCCTGCTGCTGCTTCATCGACTGAACGCTCCTCTCCAGCTCCAACACGCGACGCTCACTCTGAACAGGAAGGCTGGCCAGGCGAGCCGTATCCCTCTGACGCTGACTGAGCACCTAACAGCCGACCGCACAGATTTCCTCATTTACAAGTTCACGTCTGTAGGTCTGACTGGTGTTAAGACTAAACCACATTTCAGAAATCAACCAGAGGGGACAACACCACATCCGTCACGTGGAATCACTTGTTGCAGTTTGACGCATACATGTTTAGGTGTGACAGTCAAACCTGAACTTTGCTCTGAGCAGCAGCTATCTTCCTGCGACATTCCTGTGCTCTGGTCTTGTCTGCTCCACTTATCTCCTTCTCCTGCCTCTCAAGGTCCTGCAGCTGCCTTTGAGCCTCCAGCAGCTCCTGCCGAGCCTGCACAGCTTCACTCTCCAGAGCTGTGATCTTATGGCTGTACTGCTTATTCAGGGCCTGAGCCTCTTTACCTGCATTAACAGAAAATAACCACCTGACATATACAAAGAGAGGACAGCATGGATTCAGTATAGACAAGAACATGTAGAAACATTTCTACCTGTTTTGACCAGTTCCTTGATGAGCTCTTCTTTCATACGGATGGTGACCGACAGCTCCCGGATCTTCTGCTGGGCCTGAAGAAGCCCCCACTCTGAAACCCCTTCAAAACTTCTCAGGCTTTCTCCACTACTGGAATTAGCTTCACAGAGAGATGAGAAGACACAAGAAGTCAGGAAGGATGGGCAAAGAGCACACTTCGTGTGAATCACTGTGAGTAAAACATCTGGATTTGAAGTGACTCGTTTACAGGAGTCTCTTACAGAATTATTGAAATCAAAAAGAATTATGAAAATCATTGTGTTTTTTTTTTTTCCTAATTAAAGTTAAGCTTGACCCATCGTGTTAGAATTTATGGAAGCAGGAAACACTATTAAGGTGTTTTCACCAAAGAGTTCCGGTTCTCCAAGACCAGAACATGCAGCATTTTGTTCAGCATTTTCATGAAGCGCCACCTGACACGCCTCAATAAAACCAGCCAAGGGTCACAGTGTCAAAACACACTATTCACACTATTTTAATACTTCTCAAAATACTCATGAACATCTTGTACTTTAAGGAAGATGGATGATATGTCCATTCTGTAGATGCTGTGCTTAGGACTGTCGCGATAAACAATAAATCAATTAATCGCACGATAAACGAAAATTATCGACCTCATTTACATTTATCAGCTTTATCGTTTCTTCGTCTCTCTCTTTCTACTGAAGACACTGGATTCAACTCCGGTGCTCTTCGCTGACTCCTCCCTTTCCCTTTTCTCTTTAAAATCCATTTTAATCGTCCAAAATCGCGTTTTTGGATCGTTAAAAGCAGCTAAGCTGAGAAGCTAAGCTACGAGCTAAGCTAACAGATCGACCTCAGGAAAAAAACCTCCGTCTTGTCGAAGCTCCAAAATTCACGGTTGAAACTCGTGCCTTCGTGTAAAAAGTTGTTTTTTTTCTGCAAAAAGAAGCTGAGAACTTGTTTACTGATTTTTTTATTAAAAGCTTTGTGTGACAAATGTTATGTTAAAGAGCTCGAACCACACCGAGCGTCCACCATTTTGAGAACCGAAAAAAGGAGAGACAGCCCATGTCATGTCAAGGGGCCTCCCTCCCATTTTTCGTAAAGAGATGCGCTGCTCACTCCCTCACTATCCATCCGTCGGTTCAAACAGTCTTTTACTACCATCCGGTGGTCAAAAAAGTTACTACACTCAAAACAATAACCATTTCTTATTAAATTTGACAATAATTAGTCATTATTGTCAAATTTCGAACAATATCGTTTACCGCAATAATTTCTGAGACAATTAATCGCCCAGCAAAATTTGTTATCGTGACAGGCCTAGCTGTGCTACAAATATACTGTAAAAGGTAAAGAATAAAAACTACACTTTTCTGTTTATACACATTTTGAAAAGGGAATTGTGCGTTTCATTTACACAAACGCTAAAACAGCACTTTATATTTTGCCACATTCCTGCATTTCTCAGAGGCAGAAAGAACGCAACCGTTGGCTCATCTCATCACAATCTCAACAATTTAATAAAAACTCTGAGAAGCCATGTGTTAAATCATCAATCTATAAATAAAACAGAACAATAAAGCTAGCTAGTGACATACTGTTTTACTTTGTCACAAAAAGGTAAAAACAACCAGCTCAGCACTACCACCTGGTTCATTTCTTCGAGGGTCATTAGAGTATATTACACTTCAGCACTGCACAGTTACTCAAACTAGGATTGTTTCAGGGACTTTTTGAGTATTTTAGTGTATTTGAATCATCCCAGAATACTTTAAAGTCAGCATAAGTGTATTGTTGAAGAATTGGCACAATATTTATCGGACTTACATGCTTTTCTGGCCAAACAGGGGTGCAGATCTGACTCGGGCTGCTGAGATGTTGCTCCTTTGCCACCAAATGATAAATCTCCTGAAAGCAAGTCCCGCTTGGTCCAGGTCAAATTCACGAGTCTGACGGAATAATGAGAATTACAGAGATGGATACTTATTCACACTTAACGTAAGCACAGGTGCGATGGCAAAAAATAAATTTGTTTTTTTTAATCCATTACATACTTGCATTTCTCCTGACAGAGGCCAAAATGACTTCCTTCTTTTTCCTTGCAATGCATCTCTGTTCCTCCTAGGACTTCCTGGTCCTCATAAACCTTCCCATCCTGATCAACCACAACATGACCCACAGGACTGACCTGTAAACATGTGTTGCAAACTGAGACTCGTGGAAACTCCCCAGTAGCAGGAAAACAGGTGAGTACATGACAGCACAACATCATTATTTCCCAGTAGATTTCAGCGAAACTGAAATCTGGTAAGAGTATTTGTTTCATGACCTCCTCTGGGTAGTTACCTGTCTGTATGTGCTTCCATTCTGCCTATGCAGCACGGAGCCCATAGGAGCTGTGTGAGGTCGCAGTCTCGTGTTAAAGCCCAAGCCCATTAGTCCGAGAGTCGACATCTGACACTGTAGCTCTGTTATCAAGTCCTGTTGATCCTGCAGCTTATAGCTCTGATACACACAGCAAGGTCAGCAACAAATCATTTGAGTAACAGATACTGACACAGCCTAGTGAGGATCATACTAAAAGTCTAAGTGGTCACTGCTTTAATGACAAAAACAATATTATGTTTAAACTATGGTTAACCTGCTGCTTGTACTGCTCCATAGCATCCTCTAGAGCTGCTAAGAAGTCAGTGTTTTCCTTCTCCAACCGTTGGATCTGTGAGTGAAGATGAACAACACCATCCTCCTCCTCACTTTCAAGATCATGGCTCCACCTCTCCTCTACAGCTTCTGTGTCCTGGGAGATAAGTCATAAACAAATTTGTAACTGATCCAATTATGGGCAAAGTTTGACATAAGCGATCTTTAAAATTGATTTGGAAGAAACATACTTGATTCCTTATAGAAGGCCTGCCTCCTCTCAGTGCACCGCTGTCCTCGATACCACTGTCTGGTCCGGAGGCGGTGGTGAGCCCGCTTCGTTCCTCCTCAACGGAGCACAGCCACTCTTTCACTCTCAAACTCTGCTCTGCTGTCAAAGCCCCTTCACTCTGCAGCTCCCGTAGCAACCTGTTATGCATAAATAAATAAAATATTATTATGGATCTGGTGAGCTGGACTTTCAACGCAATCGACAAAATCTTTTCAAAAAAGCGTCAGAGTCCTGGAGAGCCCTCATGCCCTGCCGGGACTCACGCTGCAGGATACGTCATGGATCCGTGGGGAGTTTGACAGCTGATGTGTCTTTCAGTTCTGTCTCAGGAGGATGCCGAAGACGTTTATATAATTGGATTCATGATAGCAGGGTTTCTGCTTATTGGCATCTGCGGGTCCCTACGTTATCGACTTTTGAAAAAGACATCGGCAGCAGTTTCGGTCATGACAGAACTGCCAAGTAGGGCTTTAACAGACTACTCGAGTAATCTACACATCGATTCCTAGGACATCTGTCGAGTTATTAAATTTCACGTCGAGTATTCATGGTGATGTCATTACGTCCCCATTACGTCATAATTTCGCTCCACCACATGTACCACATGAGGTGCGAATGACAATAAAGAAACTCTGACTCTGACTGACTCTGACGTCATTGCGTCACGTGATCCGAACCTGGCGTGGGTTACAAAATGGATTCCTCCCAGCAGATGGACTGAGCGGAGCAGGCCCAGTCTTGACAAACAGGTAGAAATGCATCAATAGTCTGGAAATATTTCACTAAAGATGAATCTTCCGGTTCATCTACCGTAAGGAAACAGAAAATGGATCAACTTCCTGACTGTTTGGAGCGTGTTGCGAACCGGTGTTATACCATATTCTGTGACCACCGTATATTGTGACCGTAGGGGGCGGTGTTGCATGCACTGTTGCATGTCACAGAATATGGTGTAACACCGGGTCCAATCGACCGAACCAGAACCAGCTTCCTCTGACCTTGTTTCACAAACAAAAAGCAAAAAATAGTAATCTCTATACCTATAAAAAAATACTACAAACATATTAATCTCTAAAACTAAACCTAATGCGGAACACTGCGGGCGGTGGTGCAGGGTGGTCGACCCCCCCCCCACTGTTTTTAGTTTTGTTTTTGACGTGCCGAACGTTTCTTTCACTTTTGCAGCTTAACAATAATAACTAATAGTTTTGGTTTTCTTGTGACTTATTTGCTGTATGATAAATGGTAGGAGCATAATATATGCTCCCCATGTTTTGTTGGTCTTTTTTTGTTGTAAATAATGACTTTTTTTTAGGCTTTATTTATTTATTTTTGCATCTTTAGATCCTATGACGTCATCAAGTACTCGAGTTCTACACGAGTTTTATTATGTTAATGTCGAGTTTAAAAATTATGTAGTCATTCAACCCCTACTGCCAAGTCTGTGTGAAGTTTGGTTCATGCTCAGAGTACTCAAAATAAGCTGATTTATGAGCTAAGCATAGGCCTAGTACTTGCCAGCATGTTGGAGTCAACCTTGAAGAAGGCTCATAGCAAGAATCAGTAGAATACCCATAAATCTGGCCATTTTGGGATTGAAAGTACCAGCAGGACTCAAGGCTGACAAGAAAAAACAGTCTGCCTGAAGAAAGTCAACAATTGTGGCTTATCTGAATCTGACTCCCCCGTTTGGCCTCGGATGCGGGCCAACTATTAAAGTTCTCCTGGGACATTGGTAAACTAAAGAAAAAGCTTCATCTATTGCAACCCTGGCCCCCACAACCCGCCCCAGAACTTGTGTGCAGGCTTACCAGAACTGTCGGCTGAACAACATATCAGGACTATGGCCTATCTGGAAGTGCTTCATGGACAAATCTCAACGTCTTGTCATCAAATGCATATATAAATGTGTCTGCTGGCAGAGTTTTTTGATGTCTCAAATCGTGTCCTGATAGGACAAGATGTAAAGAGATCTTTTTTGTAACACCACTATCTATCCTCATGGCCTTTTACCTTTTTCTATCTAAAAAAGTATTCTGACAAAGAAAAATAGGTTGCGCTCTTGTAGCAGCAGCAACGTGCACTCCGCCCATCTTTCGGACGACTGTACGAATATAATTTCGCTGTATCCCGGTACAATGATAAAAAAAAAAGCTTATTCTGATTCTGATCAGCACAGAAATCAACTCGGAAAATACTCAGCATCTCACACCCAGGAAAACCATAAACTAATGCAAACTAGCTGCAGGAGTAGCCTGGAAACAATACAAATTAAAACATTTCATTGTCCAATAATCATTTAGTTCAGAGAAAAAGTTTTTTAAGCTACAAGTTTATGATTTGGCTAAAGAGATGGGAAAATTCTTGTGTGGCCCAACCCTCAATGTGGATTTACGAAGATAAACAGACAAAAACCAGCTACAAAACTGTGCTATTTTATGTAACATTAACACAATTAATGTTCTTTTACCTGTAAGCAGTGTCTGTGCAGGTCCGATAGTGAGCACTTTGTGCTTGCAGCCTGCTCATTTCTCCGTCTCCAAGTCGAGGTTTCCTGTTTGGGTCACCGTGAGCAATGATGCGAGTCTCCGAGCGCTGACGGGTCTCAAGAGCTCTGCGAAGGGCCTTGATCTGCTGCTCCAGTCCTTCCACGCGATCTGGTTCACGCTTGCAGTTGACTGTCGCTCGGTTTTGAATGTTTCTCGCCCTCATCGCGTAGTTTAGAGTATTCAGACTCTCGTCAAAGTCCGAAGAAGATGGGCTGATGCAGGCAATCATCAATGTTTTTGAATTTCCTCCCAAAGAGTCTTTTAGTATCCTAGTGGAAACAAGAACGACATAAATAAAAAGACACAACATAAAATGATGTTTTGTGAGAATGGTTTTCTTAACAGAACCAACCTTGTGATTTTAGAATCTCTGTATGGAATATGAGAGCCTTTTCTCTTTGGATCTCCCAGGGCCCCGATAACATTTCCCAGAGCCAGAAGACCGCTGTTAATTTGGATACTCTCTTTCAGTCTCTCTCCGGTGTTACCCGTCCTTAAGATGCGCTCTGACCCTGCCAGGTCAACAAAGTGGAACTTGGAAGACAACATTTGTGCTCCAGTGCTCGCAGCGGTCCCGTTTAAGCGAGAGCTTCCACGACGCTGATCCATGTATACGGTGAAAATGGTGTGTGACCGGCTGGAGTTTGGATTCATCTGCGTTGCTCCGGTGTGCCTGGCTGTGTTTCCTGACTCCAGTAAGCTCAACACCTCGTCAAGACCTTCTACTTCACACTCGTTCACGCCGCACAAAACTGAAGAGTCATTCAGAAATAAGATAAAGAATGAAGTTAAATCATGTTCCAACCACAAAACAAGCTCAGAAACACGCAAAGCTGCTTTTTTCATACCGATGTTGCCTTTGTCCTCCCGTATGTGGATGTCCTTGCTGGCAGTCTCAACTTCCAGCAAGTCCTTAAATTCCTCTTTATAGACTTCCAAATAGGAGACTCGGACAGAAAAGTCTGTGAGGTCGTTTTCATCTAGAAGCCTGAAGACATCTGCAACAGCTCTGGGGATGATGCCCTGCTCCTCATCTCTGAAGGAACCTAAAGATTCAGTTCAACATTCATCACTGAGTAAAACTGCTTTAGTGAGCAGATAAGTCCAAACAATGAGCATTTTCTTTGTACTATTGTCTCCATCGAAGATGCTAAGGGATGAAAAGGAACTCATTAACTTTTATCTATGGACTAAATTATTTTAGTGAAACAATATAAAAAATTAAAAAAACTTAGACTTACTAATATTAGCTTCTCCAACAGTGTAAGTCTTGCCTGAGCCTGTCTGCCCGTAGGCAAAGACTGTGGCATTGAAGCCTTGGAAAAATGCATCAATGAGTGGCAGGACAGACTGAGAATAAACCTCATCCTGACAGCAAGTTTCTTCAAACAGATGGTCACAAACAAAATGTCGGTCGTGGCCCAAAGTAACTCGATGAAGTTCAGCATCCACGGTGATGCAACTCTCATGACAGTGGAGAAGCTCTTTGGGAAGGAGGGGACGAACTCGAACAGCTACTTGAACTGCAGAATATTCTCCTCGGACGTGGCCACCAGGCACTTTGGGAGGCATTTTGACTGCTCCTGCTCTTCGGATTCACTGTTATGTCTTCATCATCTCCAGCTGCCTAAAATAGAAATAATAATAATGTCAATAGGATTTTAGAGGCTCGATGGGTGATTATTAAAAGCAACCAATCAGGTCAAACATAATCAGTAAAACAACTATAAGATAATTTCAAATTACTTGAAATTTGAACACAATGACTGTTTCAGATTAGGAGTTAAAAACTTATCAAATCAAGGACTTCACATTATTTTTAATAAAAGCAAAATAATTTAAAAGTGCCATAAAAGAAAACGCTGATTCTCAAAGGAAGTCTGATACTGACAAAACGTGACTATAACAATAAAAAGCTAAATATACATGTATACTCGCTTCAAAATCTACTTTTTACAAAAAGTTGTTGACAGTTCCCGTGTAGATACACACTATCTGTAAATAATGATGTAAACAACTGATGTAAACAGGCTGCAAAGAAAGAATGAACTAGAGTAATCAATAAATAATCTTTAAAATAAAAACCTGCACATCCTCAGACTGAAAAGCGACAACTGCAGGATTCTTTTTATGGCTAAGAAACAATATCTGAAAAACTCTCCTGCAGGAAGGAGGTCATTCTACAACAAAGATAAAGATTTCACCAGCCTAAATTGAAAGGAAAAGCA
Organism: Nematolebias whitei; assembly: GCF_014905685.2. NCBI lineage: Eukaryota > Metazoa > Chordata > Actinopteri > Cyprinodontiformes > Rivulidae > Nematolebias > Nematolebias whitei. The sequence goes on along the minus strand of NC_056499.1, from coordinate 7,090,731 downwards.
ATTCATACAATCTATAATCCAACTATAATCCAAACAACCAGATTTAGATTTAGTCTAAAACCTAAAGCAGCATTTATGAACTCATGACACCAAGATCAGCCTAAACCAGAACTATAAAACAAGAAAACAGGAAAATCTTCTTGGAATAGTCTTTAATTCAAACATTATCTTTAAAGCTGACAGAAACTAGGAGCTGAGAAATTACTTCTGATTTATTATCTGCTTAGATTTAATCATTTAAAACAAACCCAGTTTTTTTATGGATAATTTAATAATCTCAAACAGCTAAAAATCATGTAAAACACAAATAAACAATATCTGAATCAAATCCAACTACAACTATATTGATAATACAACGAGAAACGTTTAACAAAACAAAACTGGCTGCATCACGGGGTGGTATGGGAACTGCACCAGTCGGAGCCTGAAAACACTACAGAGGTGGTGCCAACAGCAGAGGACATCACTGGGACCAGTCTCCACACCATCCAGGACATCTACCACAGCCGATGTCTGCATAAAGCAAGCAGCATCATTAAGCACCACACCCACCCAGCACAAGGACTCTTCCCTTTACTACCCTCAGACAGGCAATAGGAGTCTGCCATCACGTATGAAAAGACTCAAAGACAGTTATTATCCACAAGCTGTCCGATTACTAAACTCTTGATAATAATATTGAACTATTAACAATAACTTTGCACCAAGCCACACCTGTAATCAAGTTACCGGTATGTTTATTTGTCATATGCAGGTTAACATAAGGTACAGTACAATGAAATGTTCAGGATGAGAAGAAGTGACTTGACTCGCTAAAAAAAACAAAGAACAAACAAACAAGAAATACTAAAGCATGCAATAAGGGTACATAAATAAAGTGCCGAAAAGTAAAATATAAAATTTACAAGGTCCAAAAGAAAAAAAAAGTAAACAACAACATGGAATATAACAGTATAAGTGGGATTAATTAGTATACCGGTAAATAAGTATTTTACAGGTAAGCTAATATGCACATGATATATATATATATATATATAT
>NC_056499.1:7078853-7089293 GCF_014905685.2 Nematolebias whitei | reverse complement strand
GTTGTGTGACAGATTATTGCACAGGTAGTTTACTGAATTTGGGGTTTTCATTAGTTGTCAGTTATAATCATCAAAAACATTTGAAATATATCAGTGTGTGTGTAATGCATGAATATAATATGCAAGTTTCACTTTTTGAATGGAATTACTGAAACGAATCAACTTTTTCATGATATTCTGATTTTATGGCCGGCACCTGTATGTTTATTGCTGCTGCACATGTACATCACCATCATAATTCAATTAATCTCAATGTTACTCACTCTCTGTGCAATAACCTGTCACACAACCTGGTATGTGCAATATAAACAATATGACTACCTGTGAAATACTAATTCATCCGTCCTGCACAGTTACATTCTACATGTTGTTGTTGTTTACCATTTTTCTCCAGGACCTTGTAAATATTACAAGTACTTTTTCAGTTTTTGGTACTTTATTTTGTACCCTTCCTGCATGCTTTAGTGTTTCTTGTTTTTGTTTCTTAGCGAGTCAAATCAGTTCTTGTCATCCTGAACATTTCATCGCATTGTTGACCTTGTGTTGACAAATAAACAACAAAACATGGACCAACTTTAAATTATAACACAATGAAGCATTACACTATTCGACTGTTCAAAATAAACTTACTAGGCTCCTCAGGTTAGTTTAATAATCTAGAGTTGCAGTAAACTTGGAATAATTGAGATTAGCATCACTCGTGTTTTCAAGCCAAAATCACGGCGCTACCAAGTTAGCAAGCTAACGCTAGCTCACTTTAGATTAACTTAAAAACAAAGTTAACGAAATAAGCCAAGTTAAAAGTGATTAAAAAACCTACTTCCAGCTTGTCAACTTTTCATCTCGCTGTTGTAAAAGTTTCATAAAACTTACAAGCTTGTTTTACAGCTAGGCTAAAAGTTAGCCGAGTTGAAACAACAAAAGGCACGAAGAAGAAGCTGAGCTGAGGCAGAAGACTCGAGTACCGTTACATTACTGACCGTGTTAGTTACACTGACTACTAACAGTTAACAACACTTACTGTAACTAAAGAAGTTGCTGTTGATGTGGTTTTAGGACAGAAAGTTTATGATTTAGGAGAATGGAAGTTCAGGGGAGGAGCTCTAAAGTTCAGGATCTCTCCGAGCTGCTGCAGCTCAGCATCAGCTTCAAAGAAGACCCGTAAGGCAGGTCGTTGTATCATATAGTCAAATAATATTGAAGTGGGGGAGGACCATTGTCACATATATTCAGATCAGGCATGTTTTCTATCATTAGTCGTACTTTAAAGTGCACATTAGTCAAAAATTAATATTAATAAATACAGAAAAACATCCCTACTTGAAGTTTCATATCCAAGTAGGCATCCAAGCTCATCCATCCATCCATCCATCCATCCATCCATCCATCCATCCATCCCAATAAAACTTTAGATAAAAAAAATGTTGGGATGATATTCCACTTTCTGCAGTCTTGTCAAAAGAGAACAAAGCTAAAGATTAAAAAAAGAAAATAAATTGAAAATCTCCATCAGAAAATAAAGTTTTTGATACTTTGCAGTGTCTGAAGTTAAACAAGTTTTAGTGAAACAATTAAACTACCAGTTGTGAGCTTTTTTGAAGAACACGCCTCGTTGTTCTGTAGATTTTACCTGTTTGGATTATCACACAGAGACAGCAATATTAACAATCATGACTGCTGTGGCAAAAGTAACTCATCGTCAATTGTAAAAAAAAAAAAAAAAAAAGTACAGTCAGAAATGGGTGGATTGCTCGATTTAGGTGGAGGGTGAGATTCTGCCTCAAGTGGAGGAGGTCAAGTATCTCGGGGTTTTGTTCACAAGTGAGAGAAGAATGAAGCGTGACACTGACAGAACGGTGTAGTGTCTGCAGTATTGTGGTCTCTATACCGGTCCGTTGTGGTGAAGAGGGAGCTGAGCTGTAAGGCAACGCTCTCTTTTTACTGGTCGGTCTACGTTCCTATGGTCACGACTCACGAGCTCTGGGTAGTGACTGAAAGAGATCATGGATACAGGAGGTTGAAATGAGTTTCCTCCGCAGGGTGGACTCTCCCTTAGAGACAGGGTGAGAAGTTCAGTTCTCAGGAGAGACTCGGATTAAAACTGCTGCTCCTCCACATCTAAAGGAACCAGATGAGGTGGTTCGGGCATCTGATGCTTCCTGGGCGCCTCCCTATGGTGCTTCCGGCATGTCCAAAGGAGACCCTGGGGAAGACCCAGGTCAACGTCTCTCAGTTGACCTGGGAACACCTTGTGGTCCCCACCCCCAGAAGAGCTGGAAGAGGAGGCTGTGGAAAGAGATGTCTGGACCTCACTGATCTGATGCTGCCTCCGAGACCTGACTTTGGAAGAAGCAGAAGATGATGGATGGATGGATGGATGGATGGGTGGATGGATGGATGGATGGATTTAAATATTTTCCAGATGCACAGCCAGTCCAGTAAGTCATATTTTCACACTTTTATCTCTTTTAGCCTGAAAAAGATTTAAAAAAAAGATGGCAGCCATTCACTGATTCTGTAGAATATAAATTACGAAGATAATTAATAATTAATAATTTCAGCGTTACACTTTTTGTTTGTTGTACGATTACTTGGATCTGGAGACTATTTTTAAAAATGATTTCTTGTACGTATCATGTGCAGCCACAGCTCTCAACACGTCCACAAGCGCTCGTGTCTTGTTGCTGTGGTCTATGTTGCCACAGAAACTGTTAAATGTCATCGTTGTTGCAGTTCCAGTTAAAACCATAGAAAACAGTTTCCTGTTTCTACATGATTACCTGCTTCAACACACCTGGCTGCTCTGCAAGTCTACAACATCCCTGATTATATATAAAAAGTTTTGACAGCTCAGTCAGGTAGATAAATCACAAAAAAGGTGAAATCATGTCATTTGGACAAGTTTCGTTTTTGGGAGAAACAATTATATATAAACTGACTGTACTTTGAATCAAATGGCCACACTAAATATTGATATATGTTTTAGATTTTTATTCTGATCCATCATTTTGCATTTTGTAAATTGGTTTTAAGAAGGTTGGTGGAATTTACCTGGGTAAAAACCTTTTTATTCCTTCCTTTACACACCTGCTTAAAACTTTTGCACAACCCTTTTTAAGCTTAATTTCTTTCACAACGAAAGCAATATTAAACAATTTGTGTTGTAATTTTTTCTATTTCAAACATTTCTGTGGCTAAATGTTAACAATAAAATACATAATTTAAGTAATTAGTGTATATTTACAATTCACTTGACAAAATCTCAAATTTACAAGATTATTATTTTTTTCTCATAAACAGGTGACTCATAGCGTAAACATACCGATCAACCAAAAATAAATAAATAAAATAAACCAAGCGTTATGATGACAGCGTGTTTGGATTTCACAGTGAATGTCAGATTTGGCTGTTCATGTTTTTGATTGATTTATTTATTTTTTGCTGCATCAGTTATAATAAGACTCAAAATGTTCTGGACAAAATAAATATTTCCTGGATGTGGGGAGGTAGAGCTCAGGGTTAATAATAGTGCAGAAAATAATTCACTACTAAACTCCCACCTAAAGTTTGATCTATAATTTGTGTTACGGCCTCCGACAGAGAATGATGTGCTCGTGTCTCGCAGGAACCTTTGCTGTGCTTAAATGTGCTTTACAAATGAAACATGGCACACAGCGTCTTGTATTAAATATTTTAGACTTAAAGCTAAAGGAAACGGTTACAATCTGCTTTATTTTGAGCTCAATTGTTTGTTGAACGGTTCTGAGTAAATAAATAAATAAATAAAAATGAGACGTGAAATCTCACCTGAAACATTTGAGAATCCGTCCTCCTTCATTTGTGGAGGAAGGATTTCAAATGTGATGTCAGTTGTTTTATTTTGCTTAATAAAATTTACATTTGAATCAGTTTAGAACTCTTCCTCCAAATGTTTCAGTCCCATCCGTTTGTTGCCATTTTGCTTATTTTATTTTTTAAAGTTAAATACCTGAAGTCTGCGTAGAGCACAGAGAAACGGTGTTCCTGCAGGAAGATGGCTGAAATGTCCCTTTAACCCTTGAGCTCATGGACCACGAGAAGCTGCCTGGGGGGTGTTCTGACTTTCTACCACTGGGTGGCGCTGCAGCGCAACGATCTGCTCGCAGCTGCAGTTTGAGCAGCAGCTTCTTTCAGCGAATCACTGAGACAAAAGAAGACGTCACAATAAATTCCCAAACTGTCAGGAAATTCTTAAAAGTAAAATAAAAGACAAACTCGGATTTTTTTTTTTTTCCCGTCTTTATCAATCATTGTTTATTAATGTATTTATTTGTTTACGTGTTTAAGGACAGGTCCTGCTGGAGAAGCTCCTCCATCGAACCGCGCGCAGAACCGCAGACGTGCGGCGGCGGCGGCGCGGATTTTGATTGGTCACCAGAGAATTACCGTGCGAGTGACGTCACCGAAGAGGGGAGGACGCGTGTAGGAGGAGAAAAAAGGCATCGAGGAGGAGAGAGGAGACCCCAGATGGCCTGACTGTCCGCGGGGTACTTTTCAGGCTCAGGAGACGTTCTGCCGCATCTCAGCCTCCTCCTCCTCTCCTCCTCCTCCTCTCCTCCTCCTCTCCTCCTCCTCCTGATCACGGATACAAACGCACAGAGATCCTCTCCTCTGCTCAGAAGGTGTGGGATTAATCGATCTGACCCACGCGGGGGTGTTTGCTGTTGTTTTGGTCTCACCTGTTTGGTCGAAGCCGAGACGCACCTGGAGGCCGGGAGGTGCGCGCGCTGCGCTCCCCTCTGCTCCTTTGGAGGAGGATGAGCATCATGAGAAGTGAGCCACTCGGGTTTTAGTTTCCACACACGACAAGTGAAGTTTGATTTTATTCTTGAATGTGTGTAAGGTTTTTAAACCCCATGTCGTCATTTCTGTTGTCGGAACCAACAAAGTCACTAAATAAAAAATTAATATTTGATTATTTACAGACAGAGAGGGCCCTGCCACACGTTACACCTGAGATTAATTTAAAATAAAAGCTTAAATAAAATACTGCAACATGTTGTTTAATTATGTTTATTTTAAGGAGCATTGAAATGTGGCTGCGTGCTTCTCCAATTAAAACAAGTGACGTCATAGAGAACCCTCTTTTTATTCTTTGTCCTGGTTCAAACTTAGCAGGTTTGTTTTGTACATTTGTGTCAGTCAAGTCATAAAATAAAGTAAAACTTTCATTTCAGGATTTGTTCACGTATTTGATCAGAGTTAAAGTTTATTCTTGGTGCTTTTTTATGGAAAAGTTAAATCAGGGGAAGTTCCTCTATAGCAGAAACTTTATTTTTGTTTCTGAGCAAGTTGTGGTTCTGGAGGTTTTTGTGGTTTTCAGAAAGATGTTGGATAAAGTTGCAGACTCGCACGCCAGAGTGAACGTTGTGGTCATTTTGTTGTTCCAGGATGTTGGACAGATTGACGGAGCCTGCTCCTGTCTTTGGTTATCTAGCTGTATGAGTGTAAATCCACCATCATAAAGCTAGATAACCGAAAGTAGGAATCACCTCCAAACCTTCAGCTGCACGAATATTTACTGTACGCGACAGGATGCACGTTCAGGTAGGTTCAAAACAATTATTAAAACTGTGTGTTGTTCTTAAAGGACCCAGTTTGAAAATGAAATGTATAAAAACCACATTATTTTGTACATTGTGGTGTGTGAATAACGAACATTATTTGAGGGATTTGTTTCAAATAGATATCTTTATTTCTAAAATTATTGTCCAGTAAACCCAAACTTATTGAACTAGTTGAACATTTTGGCCTTTTCTTCTGTCACACCAAAGCAGCAACAAATCTGAATGTTTTATGAAACATTTTTCACTTTTTCCTGAATTAATCAGTTAGCACGAAAACATTTTAACTGTGAAATGTTACCAAAATTGCTTTAGACTTATATATCTTTCTAATAAATGCTAATATATATTTAAACGAAAAGCCAAATATTTAAAAACCTCCCAAATGGGTAAATATTGCATAATTTTTTTTTTATTTTCTTGCATATTAAGGCGGCATCGGCATTTTAAAAGAACAGGAAACTAAATTTATCCTTCGAATACAGAAATAAAAATTAATCTTGTTTAGATTTTATGTTTTGTCTCGCTAAAATCTCCTGCTGAAGGTGTTTTATTCCCCCATGACAGGCCCATCTGTCAGGAATCCAAAGTCTATATGTATTCTTTGGTTCTGATTTTAAATTTGGGTTTTCTCTGAGTCACAGGAGATAAAAATAAAAATAAAAAATAAGTTATGATGTGACATTTCTGTGGCTGACTCACAGTAAAACTAAATAAAAGATGAATAAATGAGTCGTGTTTGTTCAAATTAAATGTGTTTTAACGAATCATCGCAGTGATTCATCTCGTTTCACAACAAGAACATTTTAATGTTTACAAATTAAATTAGTCATTTTTACAGAAACAAGAAAAAAGTCTGGAATTATTTATTAATTACATAATTATTCAATCAGATAACTTAAACATACCAGCTTTTCATCTTTTCATTTTTTTCTAGTTGAAGAATGATGTTTTAAAATAAATTATTATATAAAATTTTATTATTGAAACCTTCTTGACCAAATGACCAATAAAAATGCAATAAATATTTGTTGTTATTATTATTGAAAAGATAAATACAAAACATTTGTTTTTGTTCTGTTTGTTCAAATTGTTTTGGATTGTGCTATTTAAAAATAAATAAAATGAAATATAAGTTGAAATACTTTTACCTTTTCAAAGGCTAAAAACCAATACATTGTTTAAATATATATGGTTAAATTTAATATCCCATCTTTAAAAAAACAAAATAAAATCTAATTTCATAAGAGCTGAATAATTAATTTTTTAACCCCAATAAAAAAAAAAAAAAAAGTTTGTCCACCAAACAAAAAAAGGAAAGATACAAATTATTATTTGATACAAATAAAATTTATTTCAAAATATATTTTAAATGCCCCCACCTTTTGTAAACAAATCTAAAAAGCTGATAGCAAAATTAATGTTTTTGTAATTTTGTTAAATAAATACTGAAATAATTTTTATATATAAATATCTTTTGATCTTTTTTAATCTCTAATATACATTTTTTATATTAAGAGTACTGTAATGAGTTATGACTTAATTTAGAGTACATGTATTTGTTCCTTTATTGACAATCAGTAAATTAATTCTAAAACTTTATACCTTTTCTCAGTTTTATTGTTAAATATTTGCCGATGGTATTTAGCTTCAATAAAGACATTTTCATACAAAAAGCTCAGGTTTAAAGAACCGAACCACAGCCGAAGACCAGCTGACCCACTAGATCTTCAGCTTTAATTATCCATGTCTTACATCAAAGCCTGTAATAAACCGGTTATTAACAGAAACATGGACCCAGCCTGTTCATTTAACATCAGTGCATCAACCTCTGCCCCAAAACACAGAGAGCGCCTGACAACACAGGCGCCACATAACTGCATAGAAACAGAGCAGAGGAGCAGAGGAGCAGAGGAGGAGAGGAGGAGGAGGTTTAAAGAAGCAGCTTCACCAACAGACAAGGAGGAGAGGTGATTAGTTTACATCACCCACATCAAAATGTATTTCATATATTTGTTCCAAACAAAAGCACGAGTGTAAATGTGCTGAATTCTGCTGCGTCTTTTTAAGGCAACATTTCTCCAAAGTTCTGCTCCGTTCATGTTTTTAACTGCAACTTAAGAAATCCTCTGAGTCCAGAAGACGTTCACCACAAAAGCTACAATGAACCGTCTTCATTAACATCCTGGTTCATGCTCAGTACTCCAGGTAAAAAACTCTAAGTTAAGTCAGGTCCTCTAGACGGATATTTTTGTTGAAACGTTTACAAAAGACTTGGTCGGCTCCTTCATTGCTCCTCGGACTGATGAAGTCTTTTGTATAAAAGACGAAATGTTTCAACCGAAAGGATCCGTCCAGACTTAACTTTGTTGGACATCCTCAGGTTTTTACGCTTGTTTGAATGTAATGAGATTCAATCAGAGCACAAAGCTGCAAGTTTAAAGTCTGCGAGCACTAAAAACTCTGAGCTTGGACGTGCTGCAAGTCGATCTGCTCAGAGGCTCGGGCAGAACCTCAAGAGTCTGGCTGTAATTGGACCCGCAGCTTCAGGGAGCACCACTTGTTTTCTTCTTAACGGAGGATTTTAACGTCACATTTATAAACTTCCGTAACGATGCACAGAATGTGGTGGGAGTTGTTCCAAAACTAAAGAAATGCCCGTGCTCAGCGGCTCGGTTCTGACGGGCCTGCTGCTGAACTATGACCCGAACATTCTGATGGCTTCTCGCCACAATGGCTGCTGCTCTGTGAAAGCAGCTCTTGATAACGGTCTGACACTTCTTCCTCCTAAAGCTGCTGGAGAGGCTGCTGAAGTCAAACGCCCGGTACCGAGGTGGGAACCAAAGTCCAGTCCAGACAGAGGCCCGCGTTACGACACCGCAGCTCTGAAAGTGAAGCAACTGCAGCAAAAGTTGTTTCCTGCCTCTTCCTGGCTGCAGCTGGCTCTGGCTGTGTATTATCGTTATTTATTGAACCTTTAGTTCTGCAGACTCATCGAGTCACAAGAACTCGTCAAGTAATTTAATCAGAAACAAACAAAAACGAGAGGTTTGAGTTTGGCCGGCGTGCGGGACATTTATTGAACGATTGCGTTTTGTTTCTGTGTCAGAGACAAATGACGTTAAATGAGACGATACCAGTGTTATAATGTAACAGAGTAGAAATACTTTGTTACTGCACTTAAGTAGAATTTTGACGTATCTTTACTTTACTTCGTTATTTACATTTCTAGCGACTTTCACTTTTACTCCACTACATTTCCTCAGTAAAATGTGTACTTTTACTCTGATACATTTCCCTTAACCATCTCGTTCCTACGATATAAAATCAGAATAAATCTGACTGGGCAACGCCTGCTTGTTCTCCCAGTCTGTGACGTCATGCGGCCCCTTGCTCTCCCTCACTGACACTCTCACTCACAAACCCCGCCCCTTTCCTGTCGCTTGTGTGAAAACTGCGATGGTATGGCAAGCCCTTTCAACATAAAATCGAGTAGTCTGACTATCTGTAGTTACATTCTAGATATCTAAAAATGAATTTTGACTAGTCAAAATGTAATTCAAGATATCTTAAATAACTAATATGTCTAGTCATAAATCAGTTTCAGATATCTGGAACGTAAGCGTGGTGAATCCGATTTTATGTTAAAAGGGCTTGCCATAGAGGTCCCCACTTTGAACAGGCTAGATGCAGTTTTCAATCGTTACAATAAGTCTTTGTTGACTCGCAGTGGAGCCACTGTAAATACCTGATAGGTGTGAAAATGATGGTAGCTGCTAAAAAGGAGAGGTTTGGTGTTCTCCGGGACATTAACTGTTTAGAGAAGCAAGGTATGAAGTTGTCCGGCCACTAGTCTTCCCATTAAAAGAACACGGAGACAGATATCCAGTTTAGGATGATTTATTTGCCGTGTGGTATTTACACACAGCGGTAAACCAGTAAAGCGCAAACAAGCTTGAACAACAAGGCTCCGTCCGTGTCGGGAGAGAAAAAACAACAACCTCCAGCTGAGCTCTGCACTTTACACAGAGCGGTGCTGAGCCGCAGCTTCTTATTCACCTCTGCTCTTTGAACTCTTCGTCATCATTGTTACTTTAGTGAGATCGGAGTAAAACTTTGGCTCCTTCACATTAAAAGTCTCTCGTTTGCGTCGCCGCAGAACAAAGTTTCCCACGAGTGCATTTCCATCGCAGCCCGCCGGTCGCTCATTATGACAGTCAAGTTCAAGTTCACAGAAGGTCTCGACTCCTCGTTCATCCCTGTCGCTCCTCCCCAGACCCCGTCCCCCAGGCCTGTGACACCCCCACCCTCCATGATGGCTGCATGGTGTTACTATCAGAGAGGCTGGGCTGTTGTTATGGCAGCGGGCTGGAGGGCCCAGCTATGTGCTGGTGAAAAGGACAGCCTGTCAGAGAGACCAAGAGAGACTCAGGACCCCCAAGCCCCCCAGGCCTAACAGCTGGGCACAATCTACACCCCACCCCCCCACCTCCTTTCTCCTTACATCTACCCAAGGCCTTAAATAACACCATCCAGACGTTGGAACAAATTTCACATTTATCATTTTCACACATCAGCCTGTACCCAAACCACCTATTAGTCCTTAAAACCAGCTCACACACGCACACACACACACACACACACACACACACACACACACACACACACACACACACACACACACACACACACACACACACACACACACACACACACACACACACACACTGATTGTCAACTGACTCTTAAAATTTAGTTTTAAAATAGTGAAAATAAAAGGCTGAGACTAAGTGAGTGTGTGTGTGTGTGTGTGTGTGTGTGTGTGTGTGTGTGTGTG
>NC_056499.1:7071587-7078753 GCF_014905685.2 Nematolebias whitei | reverse complement strand
TGTGTGTGTGTGTGTGTGTGTGTGTGTGTGTGTGTGTGTGTGTGTGATGGTGTGTGTGTGTGTGTTTTAACTGCGGTCTCTTTCATCCTGGAGCATGAAAGGTGATGATTTGCATCCACATCCCGCCGCCTGAGGGCTTCAGGGGTGACTGAGGCTCTGAAAGAAGATACAAGAGAACATGAAGGAGAAAAGAAAGAAACTTTCAGAAAGAGGAGGTGTGAATAAGTGAGAGGGTGAAAACTGGCAGAGAACGAGCCTCCCCTTGTTTCCCAACGGGAGTAAACTGTCCAGAAACCTCCTTCTTGGTGAATCTGGCTGCAGAACTGAACTGTGATCAGAAAAAGCTTCAATAAATTTCACGTCACGTAACAAACTTTTTACACAAACAAGAATGGATTTGTCTGTTTCTTCCTGCATGTTTTTAAATAGTTTTAGTTTAATACGAGAAAAGCTTTTTTTTTTTTTTAGGTGTGTTGGAATCAAACATTCATGTGAAGATGAGCTGAAGCCAGATTTATCCGAACAAACGTATTCAACACATTATGTTCTGCAAAATGTTTAAAACAAGCGAGGCAGATGTTAGAGCCACATGTGGTCATTTTAAAAAAAAAACAAATTTAAAACTACATTTTTATCAAATGAGCAAATTGATTTGGTTTAGCAAGCTAAAAATAAAATGTTAATTTAGAACACATTCTTAAAACTGTTAAAAATATCAAAATATTTAACTACGTTGTTTTTGTTTTTTAAAGGTTGTAAATATTTGTAATGACCAAAACTTGTTTATTCATTTAGACGAATTGTTCAATTCGTTCAACCTTTATTTAGACGGGTTAATGTTAAATGTTAAATGTTTCGTGTGTTGTAAAGAATTAAAAAAAGAAATGCCAAAAAGCCTTTAAAGGTACACGTTTTTAAGAACTTGTGTATTATCTTTAAATAATATATGGAAGTTTTATTTCTCAATAAAATGAAGCGCAACTCTTTAGGCGGTGGGTTTCTTTTATCTTTTTTATCTTTTATTTTTTCAGTGTTTCATCTTCATGACCTGGGAAAAAGAAGTTTTACTGGTTTCTGTCAGCACCTTGGACAGAGGCAAGAAATAACTCTGAAAACAAACGATTTGCAAAAAGACAATTAAAGGAAATAAACAAGTTATTTGAGTAATTGTGTATGACTTTTTTTAAAGGGCTAATCATGGTCAATAATTTTGCTACATATTTAGGTTAAGTTTGGATCTTCATAATAAATTTATTTCAGTTTGTCACGAAACAAGCCAAATGTGGACACACATTGTGGAAAATTAAAGATCCAAACTTATATAATCTTAACTTAAAGACAAGTTAACAAGCAAAAACAAAATAAACTTAAAAAAAATAGATATCAAGAAAATAGATCTGCCAAAGAGTGACTATTAAACCAAATATACTAATGAACAAAAGACTCATGAGGTCAGGCGTGAATGTTCGTTTAAACGCGTAAAGAAATTATTAAAAAAAAGAGAGAAAACAGGAAATGAGGAATTTTGAACTCAAAGTTGGAGCTGAACAAAAATTCAGCAAAATAAAAATAAAATTCTAATAAAACCAAAATGAAAACCCAGAGATAAGATAAAAAAAAAACATCCAACTTTGATTCAAACCACTTTATCACAATTAATTTTAGTAACGAGGTTGATAAGAACGACAAACACGTGGATGTAAAGGAGGAATCCAGAAAATAGACCCTGCGCACTCGTCTCTGACGACAGCCTCTGAAAGTTTGGTGTGTTGATCCATCACGTCTCCTCTCAGGACCAACCGATGCAGACAATGAACCGAACGTCACCGCGGTGATCCAAAAACCAACTGCAGGTCTGATCATGACCCCTCAGGTCCAGAGAGGGTCATGATCCTCCCCCTGGACACAGAGTCCTGACCTTTGGGTCCCCTGGAACACAGCTTGACCCGGCACCAGCCGACAGACACGCGTGTTCATCCAGACATGTCTGGTTTCAGACGCGCAGTCAGAGCCGAACGGGGATGCTTTCATCAGAGCTCGTTGAAGCTGAGGAATACACCCAACAACACAGTTCCTAATCTGAACCTGGTGTTTGTGATGAAGCAGAACTGCTGGTTTGAAGCGCTGAATTTAAATCTTGTTCACGTCGCTCATGTGGTTTTGTGAGAGAAGATGTTTGCGGTGAACTCATGAGGAGGCCGCAGCAGGCCAGGCTCGAGTCCGAGGGCGGCTGAGGACGATCGTCCAGTCGTTTGTATCTTCCAACTCGCTGAGCTTTACGTCTTGTTCTCTGCATTTGCATGAAAATGGATTCAGGTCCTGTGAACTTCCCCAACCTATTGACCCAGCTCCCCAGACATGAATAGCTGCGCTTTGAGGCTCCCCAGCCTCTCAAACAGGCTTTAACTGGGCCTTAAGTCCCAATCATGGTCGTTTAATTGATCTTGAGCCCCTCCACAGTTTGTTTTAGACATTTTTCTGCTTCTCGCCTCATCATCCATCTCTCTAATTTCCAGGAGCTGCTGCGTTTTGTCTACCAGCTCAATAAGCACTGGTTTTAGAGGGGAAAACCATTTTGATATTCAGGCTTTCAAACAGGAAAAGATGAATCTTATCAAGAATAAAGAGCTGGCAAAATAAGGAGAATCATGAGTGAACAGCAGTCATGTCATATTTTCTTAGTCTAAACGGGTCAGACTGACATTTATCTCATTTAAAAACCTAAATAAATAGTTTATTTTAATTTTTGTTATTTAATATTATTTTTAAATATATCATTTTAAGAAATCATTAAAAAATGCTCAGTGCAAAACTGTAATTTTTTTCCTTACCTTTAAACTGAAAAACCAACACAGACATGTTCCTGTTTTATTGTATTTTACCCCGTTTCATAATGTAGCTTGATTTTATTTTGTTTTATAACAATACTTTTTTATTTTATATGCATTTTATGGCTGTTTATTGTTGTGTCTACCTTATCTGTTGTCTGTCTAAAACAGGTCTCTCTTCTAAATGAGTCCTTGTGGCTCAAACTAACCTGCATAAATAAAGGTTGAATAAAAAGAAGCATCATACTTGACAAAGATTCTGGGAGGTGGATGCCTAAAAGACTGAAACGCTGCAGAAGTGTCCCTGTGACCTCTGACCTCAGGCAGATCTTCAGGAGAACGGAATAGATTTAACTAACTTGAAAACTAAAGGCTCTTTCAAAAAACACGTCATCAAAACGGCTGCAAAGGCTAGTCCGTCTTTAAGCTGCCTCTGGACGTTCATAAATCACACATGGAGCCGCCCACCTGCACAGACGTGACCCTCACGACTTCCACAGATCCTTCCTCAGAGTTTGAAAATATTACACTTCATAGTTATTTGTACACTTTAGAGATATAGTGTTTTACTGCCATTACAGAGTGTTAAGGCCATTCTTATTCACTTTATGAGCTGTTGTTCTGATGGTTCAGCGTTGACTGTCACTGTTGCTGTGGCACCACCTGCTGGAAAGAAGAGATGTGTTGAATCTGAGTCCTCCTCCATGACCTCCTGCTCACAGTTTGCTGCAAAAGTTTCTTGTATGTGCATGCTGAATTTTACAGAACCCTGGCAAAGTAAACTGTGGTTTGTTTGTCCCACAGTGTGTTTAGTCCATCTGGACTGAAGACGACACATTAAAGTCACTTTTCCTATAAAAGGCTTCACGTGTCGGCGTGTTCATTCAACCGTTATGTCGCATGGGACTAAAGTTTGTTGTGGAAAATTAACAAAGGAAGATAAAAAATTATAATTTACTGCAGGATGAGTTTTTTTGTTTGTTTGTTTTATGTATGCAAGTGAATTTAAAAACATGTTTTTATATCATGAATGATTTATAACTTGGAATTTTTCTACCCAGCTGTTTTGGTTGTTGCTACAGTTTTATATTTCCATTTACCATATTTTTCACTGTATAAGTTGCACCCTTTTTGCATAAATTGGCATGCCTTGAGACTTATACAGAGAAACAACAATTTTTATGTTACCCCCCATATGTACTGTATAATCCAATTTTTGGCTTCATTCTGACATGGAAAATATTGAACACTACCATTTTCAGCCACTAGATGGCCCTCGAGGTAAATGGCAAGCCAAGTGTCTCATTAATAGGTAAAAGTGGCTATTAATGGCTCCTATTAAGGAGAAAAGCAGCAGATTTGACCATCAAAGTGCTTTTATTAAGGAAACGTTAAACTGAGACACACCTTTACTGTAATGTTAAGCAACAAATAATTGTTTTTAAGTGTTAATCTTGTTAAATTCTTGTTAAAGTCCTCCTGTGCATGCTCTCACAGCTGCCATTTGGTAGCCAATCAATTTTGGGCACACCGGCCCACGTTTCCGGATTGTCAGTGGTGACGCATAATAGATGCGACTTATACGGTGGTGCAACGTGTATGGCGGCAAGTACGGTATTCAGCCTTGTCTAAAATAAAGAGGAACCTGCAGGAGGCTTTAACGCACATGTTGGTCCAGATGAAGACCAAGAAAGATGTTCAGCTGAACACTAAGATAAGATAAGATAAGATAGAACTGTATTGATCCTGCAGGAAATTGTTGTGCCAGAGTTTCAATACAAAGGAACATAAACAAGGAATCACACAAGATTTAAAAAATAACAGAGAATATAAAAATCCCAACGGTTGAGGTCTAAAACAGGTCAGGTGCAGACAGAAACATTAAAGTGTTTATTGTGGTGCAGGATTACTTTTATTGATTCATTTATTGTTCAGAGCAGAGTGGTGCTCCTCTGCGTCGGCTGATGACATGTTGGACAGTTTCCCAGTTGAGGAGATAAAACTGGAGCTGGAGCAAGGACCTCATCAAACTTTAGGAACAAAAGCACCCCCGACTCAGCAGATACGCAGTCCTCAGAGGTTTGGAGAGCGACAAAGCATGCATCTGTTTCTGTTCGCCTCGCTTCCAAATCAAGGCCTCTAATCAGCACGACTTCTTTTCAGAAAATGAAGCTCGGATTGTAGCAATTAGCTGTTGTGCAAACGTCGACGAGGGGGAACTTTTCACATTTATGACAATAATCAGAGTCTCTGATCCGGTTGATTGAACAAGACAATGCTCGCATAGACTGGCTTACACTGATTGTTTTAAATAAAATGTATAAATAATCAATATATCTCTATTTTTTTTATTTTTTTAACCACGTTACATTTATAGATTAAAGGTAAAGATGTGCACGTACGAAGAGTTTGGGATACTTTGTTTGCTCATGGCTCTGAACCTTGCAGGTTCCTGTGCACACTTAAATATTCACCGTTACAGCAACGTGCATGAGCATGCACCAGGACACCGTTACTCCAGTTTTAGTCATGACTGCAGAACAAAGATTTATTTCAGCTGCAGTCAAACTGCTGCTCATGGTGTGTTTTCCACACCTTGTTAGCGATTGTTTTACAGGATTTTGAGCTGTTTCTTCAGGAAACTAATGCTTATTTTTCAATACTATTCTAATTAAACCAGCTCTGTTTATTATTGTAGGCATATTTTAAATATATTAGGGTTTCATGCTTACTTTAGGGACATAAAGACCTGGATAAACTGTAGCTTTGCACTTTTGAATGTATTTCTACCCCTAAAGAGTCGTACTGAGCCGAGGTTTAAATGGTATCCTGGATGGCTTTATGTTAGTCTTGCATATTACAGGATGAAACCCTTTGATTGCATTTTAATCACTTCTTGGTCTGCTGCCTTCATGCATCTCCTCCTACATGTCTCTGCGTGAGTGCAGCTACAGCGTGCGCTCCCAGGACATTATTACCTGCAGTGTCCCCTCTGTGAGGACTGAACTTGGCAAAAGGGCCTTCTCCTACTCCGCTCCTGTTTCCTGGAACATCTTGTAAAAAGATACGAAGCTCTCGACCTTGACTTCTCGAAGTGGCTTCAAACATCTGTTAAGTTCGTGGCAAAAACCAACGCAGACATGTTCCTGTTTTTAGTTTTTTACACCGCCTTATAATCTAGCTGGGTTATTTTTTTTTTGCTACTTTTTCCTTTTGACTGTCCTTTTGGTTGCCATTTTATTTTAATTTGTTAAAAAAAAAAAAATAATTGTATGCCTCTTTTATGATTGTTTTTATTCTCCATTGTTGTCATCACTCTTTGTTAAAATCAGGTCTCTCTTGTAAATGAGTCCCTGAGTCTCAATGGGATTAACCTGCATAAATAAAGGTTGAATAAAAAAAAATCACTTTAATTGTTCGTCACATATAGATGGTCTTTTTTATATACAATATTACCAACACCAGGAAAACTATTTTCTTAAATGATGCTGAAAAACTAGTCCAAGCACCGCTGCGACATTTGGTCTGAAATAATTTCTTCAGTTTTCAGTCGTTGAGTTGGAGGCTCCTCTCATAAAATCACTTTTAGATTCACATAAGTCAGTTTCTACCGGTTGCTCTTCAAACCACGAGGGCACTTTGCGCTCGGACTGCTGGGCTGCTTGTGGTTCACAGAAACTCGGGGCAGTTTTCACCATAATGGATCTTCTGTTGGTTTTATCCAAGTTAAAAAGTAAAAGACCGATGACGTCATAACGAGTCAAGTTGTGCAGCGTGTTGACAGCATCACTAACCCATGCTCTCATCACGGTTCATGTTGATGAATAGTGACTGACTCTGGGAGATTATTGAGTAAAAACATGGACTTTGCACATGTTTAGTGATCAGTCAATTTTATTTTGAGAGTAATGAAGAGTTATGTTGAAAGTAAATTAATATAAAGTGAAACAAATATGAAGCAGTCTATAAAACGAAAAGTGTAAATGTTGTCGTTCCTCAAAAACACACAAACTATGAAACACTAAATCAAATCACACTGTGTTAAACATCAGTTCAGTTTTATGAAACAGGAAGTGAAGTGACCCATCTGATGATTTTAAGAGCGGGTTCAAGACCCATCTTTAACTGCATTTCCTGAACTGGATCATCTCTGCTCAGTCTATACATTTCCATACAGATGTGTTTGTTTGTGTTTTGTTGTTGTTTTTGGTGCACCTGTATTGTTTGCTTTTATCTTGTGGGTTTATTGTTTATAATTATGTACAGCACTTTGAGCTGCTTTAGTATCAAGGATAGATAGATAGATAGATAGATAGATAGATAGATAGATAGATAGAT
>NC_056499.1:7063403-7071577 GCF_014905685.2 Nematolebias whitei | reverse complement strand
TAGATAGATAGATAGATAGATAGATAGATAGATAGATAGATAGATAGATTTAATGTTGAGGGACAGATTGTTCCAACGTTTAGGGTCAGTAACTGAAAAAGCCCGTCTCCTCTGAGCTTCAGCCTGGTTTTTGGTTCAACCAAAAGCAGCTGATCAGCTGATCTCTGTGCCTGAGAAGGAGCATGTGGTTGAAGTAGGTCAGGGAGGTATGCAGGTGCAAGGCCATCCGTGCACTTACACGTCAACAAGAGAATTTTAAAATCAGTTCTGACACATTCAGGGAGCCAGTGAAGGGAGGACAAAACTGGTGAAATGTGCTCAAACCTACGAGTTCCTGTCCAGAGCCGAGCTGCAGCATTTTGGACGAGCTGGAGACGTGAAATGTGAATTTTAACATCAACATGATCATTAATATCACTACAGGAATTATCCAGCAGGACTGAAACTTCTAACAGAATTACCAGGAACTTTTTTTTTTTTTTTTTTTTAATGTAGCACATTTCTGACTAAAAATGAAATGCGCAAGATCCTGATTCAAACGTTTCTCTTACAGATCCTAGAGAAGAAAAGGCTGGAGTGTGTGCATGTGTGTGCATGTGTGTGCATGTGTGTGCGCGTGTGTGTGTCAGGTTTTGTGAGGCCCTGACGAGATGTGACAGGCCAGCTTTCTCTCCAAGATCCCAGAATTTGGTCCATTTTTCTGCCTTTTCCATTCACGATGCTTCAGTGGAGATTTCTTTATTTCAGAACGGACAATGGTCTCTTTCTTTCTCGTTGCCTACATCTCCCTCGCTCACACACACACACACACACACACACAGCCTCACTGATAGACGCACGCACACTCGCTTGCTGTCATGCTCATTTTGATGGTAATTAATGACATCACCGCTGTGTGCAGGAGTACGGGGGTGTGAGGGGCGGTGTGTGTGTGTGTGTTTGTGTTTGTTGAGCAAACCGTGGGAACAGGGAGCTCTCCAGGGTGGCGAGTCAGGGCTCCCAACAATACACATGCAGTTGCTTTTCACCCAAACACCGTCCCTTCCCAGCAGAATCATTTCTCTCTTCTTTCCCTCCTTCGTTTGTGTTTTTCTGGCTGTGGGATTACTGCCCCCTCCCTGAGACTGTCCCTTGACAATTACAGTTTGCACTGGAGGTGAAGGTTCGCTTTACACACAGGTTAAATATACTACTTTATGAATTCTTGGGAAAGCTTTTAGAATAAACACATTCAGAGCTTGTTAAAAAGTCAGCTCCTGTTTGTAATTTGTCCATTTTGTGCAGATAAAACTTCACATGAAGCTGAAATTCTTCAGGGGACGTCCTGTTTTGTTTCTTCACGACTTGTTTGAAAACCTGCAGACGTGGAAGAACGGCCCAGCTTCCGTTTTACATCTGATCATATTTGGATGTGATAAACAAAACCAAATGTGCAATCAGCATCTTTAAGACTTTCAGTGTCTCAGGACATCGTCTTCAAACTTCTTCGTGTTCACTGTTGAAAGGAGAAACACTTCTTGATTATTGATCACTGCGGAAAAGGCGTCAGACATTTAGACTTTTTGTTTAAAACTCATCCGTTTTCTATCATCACTGGAAGTGGGATTAGGTGTAGGCCTGTCATAATTACATATTTTGCTGGGCGATTTATTGTTTCAGAAATGATTGCGATAAACGATAATATTGTTTGAAATTAGACAATAATTAGTAATTATTGTCAAAATTATGAAGAAATGTGTAATTTGTTTTGCGTGTAGTATATTTTTTCGTCCACCAGCTGGCAGTATAAGACTGTTTGAACAGAAGGATGGATAGTGAGGGAGTGAGTATTGTGTCTTTTTAAGAGAAATGGGAGGGGGGCCCCTTGATGTGACATGGGCTGTCTCTTCGGTTCTCCAAATGGCAACGCTCGGTGTGGTTTGAGCTCTTCAGCGTAGCATTTTTCACACAAAGCGTTTAATTAAAAAAAAAAAAAAATCGGTAAACAAGTTCTCAGCTTCTTTTTGCAGAAAACAACTTTTTACACAAAGGCACGGGTTTCAACCGTGAATTTTGGAACTTCGACAAGACGGAGGTTTTTCACCCTGAGGTCGGCCTGTTAGCTTAGCTTGTAGCTTAGCTTCTCAGCTGTTTTAACGATCCAAAAACAAGATTTTGAACGGTTAAAATGGATTTTAAAGAGAAAACAGAAAGGGGAGGGGTCAGTGAAGAGCACCGGAGTTGAGTCTTTTGTCATCCAGTGTCTTCAGTAGAAAGAGAGACATGAGGAAATGATAAAGGAGATAAATGAAAATGAGGTAGATCATTTTAATTTATCATGCGCTTGATTAATTTGTTGTTTATCGTGACAGGTTTAAATAGATGGAGTGCTTATTTGTCGTCAATGT
The DNA here is from genome assembly GCF_014905685.2 of Nematolebias whitei. Taxonomy (NCBI): domain Eukaryota; kingdom Metazoa; phylum Chordata; class Actinopteri; order Cyprinodontiformes; family Rivulidae; genus Nematolebias; species Nematolebias whitei. The sequence goes on along the minus strand of NC_056499.1, from coordinate 7,069,190 downwards.
CTTACCTGTTCTCAGTTTGAAGAATCAAAAGCTGAATGTTCAAAATGGAGTCACAACACAGAAAAAATGTTTGTTTTAAATCAAACATAATTTCTTATTAAATGTTGGTGCTCCTATCAAATCATTCATTTTGAATCATTCATGAAGTCGTTCCCTGATTGAACCCGATGATCTTTGATGTTTCTCATTCTGAGCAGGGAACCAAACCAAAGACCCCCCCCCCCCGCTATGAATAGTTATTTCTCTGGTTCTCCTCCTCACCAGCACTGGCTGAGAGGTTTACCCCCTGAGACTTGTCCCTTTCACCCTGACAAACGGACTCCTGGGAAGTGCATCAAAACGTGGTGAGAGGTCGTTAGCGGCGCCTGATGTTCAGGCGGCCAATGGTTTCAGAGGAATTCCACCGAAGGAAACTGGTTTCATGTGAAAAGTCACGAGTAAATAATCTGGGAAGATGACAATGTTTTTCACTGTAATGTTGCAAAGTGATCTAATGAGCTAACCTTAAAGGCCCTCGGACAGCTCCGTGGTCTTAAATTGGGGCGATGGCTTTGAGAGGACAGTCCAGGTAGTTTTCTCAATAAGCCCAGACGGATTCGTCAGCGGCTTAAAAAAAGGTGATCTAATTTCCAGAACAAGATGAAACAGGGCCTCTGGAGTTCTTTATCCTCCCACTTAATTTTTGCATTGCATCCATTCTCTCCAGCTCCACTCTGATGGTCCTCCCTCCCTCATTGTTCCAGCATCCCTCCCCAACAACAGGCCAATTTGTCCCTCCAGCTTGGCTGCCGCCTCCCCTCCTGCTGCGTTATTTAGCCCCCTCTCCTGCGCTTCAATGGCAGGTACTGATTAGGAAACTTCCACGACCTCTTTGCCGGTCCTCAAAAATCCCTCCTCCTCTTCCCAGCAAGCTTTAATCTGATTACAGGCTTTCTGCAGCTTTCAGAAGAGGCCAGTCCCAGGAGGACAATGCCTCTTTTCCACACCAAGTGGGTCCACCAGCACCCCCCAGGGTCGTACGATCCACCAGAAGCTCCCCCTGTCATCAGGCCTCCGGATGCGCTGCAGTTTAAAACAAACGTCGTCTCTCCTGGGTTGTCCTCACAAAGGAAGACTTAAAGTTTTAATGTAGTCCCTCACTACTTCGCGGTTCAACTTTCGTGGACTCGCTCTATCACGTTTTGTGACATACAGTCCTTAATATTGTGCATAAATAAATAAAATTTGTACAGGTGTAGTGAACTAAGCCTAAGGTCAGGATTTGACCTTAAGAACTATATGGGACAGAAACTGTCATTTCATTGATTTGAATCCAGAAATACAGGTTGACCCATCCTGAGACTTTCTTTCTTGAAAATTCAAGTGAAAGAACACTCTCTTTTTTATTATCATTACTATTTTACAAATGTTGATAATCAAAGTGTTTTAGTTCAAACCATTTTAGATGCTGCAGTGAACTAATCAATTTTTATTAACTGTGAAACAGTAATAACGATTTTTAATCCTCATGCAAAGTTAGAATTCATGTTAAGGTCTGTTACAGAGTAATTATGCATTTTCTGATTTTCTGTCTTTGAATGAGCAGGGTTGGTCCAAGGTTGGACTCAAACGCAGACAAGTGTTGGAACGAGCAGTCGTGTTTTTACATCCTCTCAGACGTAAATAGAGAAGTTGGCACCTGTTTTTCCGCCAACTCGTCTAAATATCCCTCTCGTCTGTCTAAAAACATTTTCAATCTGTTCCATAACATTCTTGCTGTTTTTCTGACTTCTAGTAACCTCTTACGTCACAAAACACACCCCTGTCTGGTCGATATTGACCAATCAGAAACTCCCAGATGAACCGTAAATAGAGCTCTTTAAAATGTCGGTACTTCCTAGTTTAAACCAGTGTCGAGAGTGGCGGAGAGTTTTCGAGGAGAGTCGGGTGAAGAGTCGAGTTGGAGTCGTTGCAGCTCCCGTGCTGGGAAACAGGAAGATCCTGACATGACCACAGAGCTCTTCCGAGTCTTATGGGATTATAACATCTTCCACCTCTGGGTGGAACTCTGACGGACTCCACTCATGTGAAGTCCACTCGTGAGGTGAATTTGTGTCGGACGAAATACCGTCACTACTTCGGACGATTCACAGCTGTTCCTACGGAGACGCTGAAAGGGTGCGTTAAATGGAACTTCGTACCAGGGACATCTCCAGGTAAAAAGTTGATTTATAACACCTAAGTGTACTGGGGAAGAAGCTGAAAAAAGCCCGGAGAGTGCCGTTCTGAATGCTGACACAAACAAACCCCCTCACCCATCTTTTTCTCCCTTTAAACTTCATCTTTCCATCTTTAAAATTCTTCTATCAGGTAGAAATCATTCCAGATATTTTAGAAATGTCTGTATAAAGTTCTCATCCACCGCCGTGTGGATAATCAAAATTGTACAGTTTGCTAAAACTAGCCATGTTGTTATTTTCCATATTTTGCCAATTAATGTAAATGTGTGATGTGTTAAACTTTGATTCTGTTAATAAATGACCGCATTCATTTTGATGGGTCAAAGATAATTAACGTCTCACGTTACATTTCTAAATTCAATGCACATTATATACAGTCCAGAAAAATGAAAGAATCCGTTTAATTGATGAATATATCTCATGCATATGTTCATCTACACAGGACACACGATTGTCAACTTTAACATTACTCACGTGATTGGAATAGTACTGGATACAGTACTGTACAGTAAAAAGTTAAGGAACAAGTAAGAAATACTTTGGACAGGTGCTGCCATTTTGTAGTTGTCTCTCAGTAAGCCTCCACTTTACTCCCGCTCAAAACAACCACATTTCCCAGAAGGCAACAGGGCCTCACCCAGAAGCCCCGTTTCCTTCTGCTGAAAAACCAGAGGTAAAGTTTTGATCTGATCGGCGCCAAGCGGATGCAGAGAAGCCGCACTGAAACCACCGAACAAGACCAGAACTGGACCAGAACCAGATCTCTAGACCCGGCCAACAGAAGGTCTGCCCCCCCACTGCAAAATGCCCTTTGGTACTTAAGAGTTGCACTGAACTGGACCAGAACCGGACGCCCAGACTCAGCAGTGAACCCAAGAGCTCCTATCTCCGAGTGGTGACGCACTGGTGAGTAAAATGTACTAGCTACATATAAGTATGTTGTTAAAAATTAGTAGTTTTAAGAGTTTAGAGCATTGACGGTGGACTTTGTCGCTGCAGGTTAGGTCTGCAGAAACTGAACCAAGTTGGACCGGAACAGCTGGACGGGAACTGAGAGCCGCTCCTGTTCTTCCCGGTGGGTAAAATTTAGTAGTTACATATACACAGTACAGTACGTATGTTGATAAAATGACAAGAGTTTAGAACATTGCAAGAGTGTGGGAAGGGTTTAATATATATATATATATATATATATACACACTAAAATAATATAATGTTGCTACTTCATGGAATTTTACGTTCATTCAACTTTTATTTATACCGGTTAATCCCATTGAGCCTCGAGGACTCATTTACAAGAGATGCCTTGATTTTTAAAATATTTATACACTACCATCCATTTTTGCGTTTAACAGAAACAAATGCGACACAACTTGACGCCACGTGGACGAGGACGATCCACTGATTTTATAAAATGGACTCTGACTTTGACACTAGCATGGGTTTGAACGCTCGTTGGACCTCATCACTCACTAAACGTGGAGCATGTGTCCGTCCTGTGTGTGCGGAGCTCATTAACGTCAGATGATCCTATTGACCGACATGTCCATTACCACTGGAACAAAGGAGGCCCGGGGGCTTTGAAGGCAACAAGTGTGTCCCCAATGACCTCAGAGAGTTTCTGCAAAGTCAAAGGAAGCAGCTGAGATGTTCCTGAAATCATCTCCGCTGGTGGATGATGGACAGTTTCAGTATTTTCTGGCATCACTTTCAGAAAACAGATGTAAAAAGCGTCAGAATCATAATTACAGTTATGAGATGAACATTTATTCACGTGGGCTGTAGATCTTGTTTAGAGCGGAAATGATGTTTAAAATGTTTGCTAAAGGCAGTAATCTGAGTGGTTTCCATAGTTCTTTGGGAAAAGTTGTTTCTAATGAACAAGACATTTATCAGAAAAAGGAAGTCAGGCCCAGGTTTTGATTAAATTCGGAGAAAGATGAAGATAAAGCAAACACCTCCACACACAGCAGCTCAATGCTATTTTTGTTCTGAATGTACGTTTTCTGCTTTCTTCTGTCATCTAGGGTTCTGCTAAAGGTTTCTTCCTCATGAGGGAGTTTTTCCTTTCCACTGTCGCCTTCGTGCTTGCTCAAGATAAACTCGAAGCAGTCTGCTCCTCAGATAAATAAAGTTAAATTATTGTTTTATATATGAACGTTTCTGTTCAGTGCCCTGAGACCACTTCTGTTGTGATTTGGCGCTATATATAAATAAACTGAATTAAAATTGAATTGTCATGAAACAATTTAAACTCATAGTTGACGTTAAACCAGCGTTCAAGTTGTGATTAGTTCAAAAAGATTCTGGACAAGACCTGCTGGTAATCTGGGCTCAGAGAAATAAAAACTGAAAGACGTCGAGGAAAATAAGGAACTTGCTGTGCCACTGTTTGTGTGTAAAAAAGAAAAAAGCATGAATAATTTATTTTAAAACATCACAAATAAACAGCTTAATTCTTTTTCATTTGCAGACAGCAACACGTCTATAAAACTGATATCATTTAACATTTATTTGTATAATTTGAACAGTTATTTGTAAGTGTGAGAATGGAAAATGAATGAAAAAACATTTACTGTTAAATAGGGGGAAATATATTTTAACACACGTTTCGCACGTTTTGCACGTTTTGCACGGTGCAGCTGCATTAACTTTCATTCCAGTGTTTTTATTTGTTGATATCTTAATAAACGTTTAAACCCATTTTATTTATAATATGTAATATGATTCAACCTGTAAAATCATATTTGACGTCACAGCTGCTTTTCCCTCGATGCACATCCAGACCCTCCAGTTTGCTGTAAATCCATCCATCGTAATTATCTGTATTAAATATAAAATATGTCCCTTGATGAATTGAGCTCATTTTACATCTTTCACATCTGTTTACAACCTCTTACTTTCACATTTAGATCCAATGAAGTTCTTTCAGCTTCCTTCTACAAATTTTTTTTTAAATCTACAACTTCAGCTACTTTCAGCTGTTTTTTGTTCAACTGTTTTGTGCTCCTTTCAGCTTTATTCAGCTACGTCCAACATTTTTGTGCTTCTTGTGACTTATTTCTGCTAATTCCAGCTTGTTATGCTCCTTTAAGCTTATTTCTGCTAAATTCAGCTATTTCTGCTATTTCAGCTAATATTTAGCTGTTTTATGCAAATTTCACCTTTTTCAGCTAATTCCACATTTTTTGCAATCGTTTAAACTTTTTTCAAACTCATTAAGCACATCCCCCCCCCCCCCCTCCAAACACACACACATTTCCTTCAAGTAAACTGAGCTTCTTTCAGCTTGTTTTAGCTATTACTCAACAGTTTTGGGCAAATTTCAGCTTTTCTCAGATAACTTCAACTTTATTTGGCATATTTCTGCTTCTTTCAGTACTTCAGGCACATTTATGCTCACTCCACTTTGTTTTGGTAATTTAAGCTCCTTTCTACTTTTTTTGTTTTTGTTTTTATTATTCAGCTGTTTTGGGCAGATTTCTGCTTTTTACAGATTATTTCTACTTTTTATGCTAATTTCTGCTTCTTTCAGCCTTAGTGGGCACATTTGTGCACAATCCACTTC
>NC_056499.1:7042980-7063393 GCF_014905685.2 Nematolebias whitei | reverse complement strand
TTAGTGGGCACAATTGTCCTCTCTCCATTTCTTTTGGGTCACTTAATGTTCTTTCTACTATTTTAGCTACTATTCAGCTGTTTTGGGCAAAATATGCTTTTTTCAGATAATTTCCACTTTTTGTACTCATTTCTGCTTCTTTCAGCCTAATTAGGCAAACTTGTGATCTCTCCACTTCCTTCTGCTAATTTATACTTCTTTCTACTATGAAAGTTAATATTCAGCTGTTTCTTTGCTAAGTTCACCTTTGTTAAGCTAATTTAGTCATTTTTGTGCTCATTACAGCAAATACATGTTTTTCTGCTAACTTAAGCTTGTTTCAGCTACATTTCAGCATGTTTTAAGCTAATTGCAGCTGTTTTTCAGCAAGATAGTCAGCAAGAAGCGTTCACTGCATTTTCGCAGGAAATACAAATTCTCTAGTTCATTTTTGTTTTTGTGATTAAAGACACACTCGGGATGCTGCGGTTCTACATTAACACTTTTTATTTATACTTCACAAGAATGCTTTTGGGAAAAAAAGAGCTTTCAAACATGAATAGTTGTTTTTTTATATTTATTTATTTTTCTCATTTCAGTTTAATGTGATTTAAAGCTTTTTTGTTGTTGTTTTAATCTGGTCAAAATATGAATAAAACAAAGGAAACATTGTTCAAACACAACAAGTGTTCATTCAAACAGAGAGCGTCAACCTCAGAAAGTTTCCACCATCAGACCAGACGTCGTTCTGCAGGAGCTGCTGCCGGGCCTGTTCGGGTCTGAATGGGCTGACTTAAATTTTACTGAGCAAACTCAAAAAAACAAAAAACAATCTGAATTACTTTCAATAACCATCCAACAAAAATGTCACATTTACAGAACTCAAGCATTAATGTACATTCAAAAGTAACTGTTGCAACTTTTATTAATAACAAAAATACTAGTTACCCTTTTCTTTAAGAAAAATAGCCTACTAAATATATTTTATTGACATTTCTACATCAAATCCCCGTCATCTATGCAACACACCTTTTCAATAAAGTGTTCAATACGTAACATTCTCAGGTGAAGCATGTTTAATATTAAAAGCTGCAATAAAAAGGCGAACAGTTTTCACTGTTCCTAAAAACATCTGCTGTAAAAGCAATTTATTGCTGCTGCTAACAGATACAGTAAAAAAAAAATCCTATTCAAACATAAATAACCTGTTTGTATGAGTTACCTACAACAAACCATTTCAACCACTATTTCAAACCCATTCAATCCTGTTAAATTAAATAATTTACAGCTTGACTTAAAAATGTAGGACCTTTTCCCACTGCTGTAGCGATTTACATTTAAAAACTAGTAAATAAATCAATTAAAAGGCTCTTAGAGCTTAAATATCAGCTTATAGAACATGAAGCCATCCTGTCTGACATACAGGCTGAATTCAAAAACAGATCAGGACAAAATAATCTTTTGATTTAAATACTTTTCATCCCACATTGTCTTTCCACATCCTATATGTTTAGTCTTCTTCATCATCTTTACTGCAGGTTCCCAGTAAATGTCTGCGGTGGCTCAAAACAAGATTAAGAGGATCTTTTCCCACGTTTTGAAGCTCCTTTATGAACTAAAGTTGTCTAAAGCTGCATCAAGTTTTGTCTTTCACAGTTTGTCTCTAACATTCCTCCACAGTGAAGTGTGACTCGGCTCTGTTAAAAGGAAAGAAGAGATTAATGACCCATTCAGATTAAATATATACATTTGATGTGAAGGAGTGAGGAAGAGCTTACATGTCTTGTTGTTTTTGTATCATGTGGTTGTTGTACTCCAGAACAGGAGGAAGGATGTCCTCCTCCTCCTCCTCAGGAAGCTGCAATAAACCAGAGAATGGATTATTTCTAATAAAGTGTAGGAGCGCCCTCTGGTGGTTGGAAACATGCCCTCACCTCCCAGTAAGCCTCATCATCGAAGCAGTTGTCATCAGCAGCATCACCCCAGATGGGGAGCTTCAGGATGAAACCTTAAAAAAAAAAAAAAAAAAAAATAGATATTTAGAATAGATGCACAAGGCCCCAGTTAAGCTTTGTAGGTCATTTTGACCCAAGGGCAGCAGGAGGATTAAAAAAATGGTTGGTAAACAAGAACAATAAGTCACTAAGAGACCAACTGAATAACTTTAATTCATTCTGAGTCTCAGATTTCCTCTTTTCAAACTCACCAACGAAGGCTCCTCCAAACAGTCCGACCGCCATCGCCACGCACGTTCCAGCAGCCTGATAGCCTCCCTGCGTTCCCACACTTCTGCCGGCGTACCGCCCCTCAAAGTCGAATGTGTTTTTCAGCCTGAGCAAAATAAAAAGTAGAAATTTCTGTCAGATTTTCATGCAGGGCGCTTAAAGTATTTGTGAGAGGACATTGAAGATAAGTCTATTCCTTCATCAGTGCAAGTTAACATGCCTTGTGGAGATTTCTGATTTTCAGATGAATATCTGTGTTTGAGCCACTCACCCCTCTGCGCTGTAGACTTCTTCTGAAGCTGTTGCAGCAACGATGGCTCCTATGAAGCCTCCAAACAACCCTGGTATGGCGTGCAGGTTGTGAATACCACACGTATCCTGGAGCTTCAGGCGTTTCTCTAAAAAGGGCTGAACGGAGCACATAAAGTTAACTAATTAGGCTAAAAACTAAAGTTTCTGCAAACTTTAATTTCCTTTTATAGCCCAGTCATTTGTCTTGTTGCATAAAGTGTTTTCAGAAATTCTTCCACCAACAGGAAATTAATAACTGGCACAGATTTCAATCTCCAAAACTCATACAAGGCGTGGCTTGAGCTGTTCATAATTCTGGTTCTTTCCCTTCTCACGTCGTGTGATGAAGTTTCAGTTTGAGACGGTTTCGTTTTCTTTCATGTCTGTTTGCAGCGACAGCAACAACAATCATAAATACAGAAAGAAACAAGAAAATCAGGCTTACTGTGATGAACAGGTAGCCAAAAGTGGAGATGATGCCCATGAAGAAACCTACAATTAGCGAGCCGTAAGGCGTGACCATGAACTCTGCTGCTGTTCCCATGGCAACACCTCCAGCCAGAGTGGCGTTCTGGATGTGCACCTGTCAGATTATTTAAAAAGAGCAAGTTACACCCACAGGGAAAGGGACTACAGAGAGAGGTGAGTGAACGAGTTAAGTCTTTTCTGCATCTTTACCATGTCCAGTTTTCCTTTCTTGTGAGCCAAGCTGGACATGGCATAAGCAGTGACAACGGAGGAGGCGAGGGCGATGTAGGTGTTCATGGCTGCCCTGTGCTGCCCGTCGCCATGGTTTGTGATGGCTGAGTTGAAACTGGGCCAGAACATCCACAGGAACAGTGTGCCTGTGAACCGAGATGATATAAAAACCACTGTGAGGAGAAATCCTAAATGACTATAAACATCAGCGTTGGAGGTTTAAAAAATGTGCACGCCAACTCTCACCAATCATTGCAAACACATCTGAGTGGTAGACGGACCCTTGGAGGCGTTTACTTTGATGTAGGTTTGGTCGGTAGAGCACCCAGGAGATGGCCAAACCATAGTAGCCTCCAAAGCAGTGAATGATCATGGAGCCGCCAGCGTCTCTGCACTGTAAAGACACGTGCACGTCAGCACCGTTCACAGCTCAAAAACGCAAACAACAGCGCAATCTACGGTGGCCCTGAGGTGTAAATGAACATTTGAAAAAACAGAATTACATTTGAAAAAACACAACAAGAACAAAACAACATTTGAAAAACCGGAATTACATTTGAAATGACAGAATTGCATTAAGCCAAAGCGGAAGTGGCCAAAGCGGAAGTGGCCAAAGCGGAAGTGGCCGGAATCACATTTGGAAAAAAAAACTGAATCACATTTGATAAAACCAGAATTACATTTGAAAAAACTGAATTATATTTGAAGCGACAGAATTACATTTGAAACGATGGAATTACATTAAGCCAAAGTGGAAGTGGCCAAAGCGGAAGTGGCCGGAATCACATTTGAAAAAACGGAATTCCATTTGAAAAACGGAAATTATATAATTTGAATGATTTTGTTTTTTCAAATGTGATTCTGTTTTTTTTTTTTGTTTGTTTTTCAAATGTGATTCCGGCCACTTCTGCTTTGGTCACTTCCACTTTGGCTTAATGTAATTCCGTCGTTTCAAATGTAATTCTATCGTTTCAAATATAATTCAGTTTTTTCAAATGTAATTCAGTTTTTTTACCCTAAATGATATTCTGGCCACTTCCGCTTTGGTCACTTCCGCTTTGGTCACTTCCACTTTGGTCACTTCCACTTTGGCTTAATGTATTTCCGTCGTTTCAAATGTTGTTGTGTTTTGTTTTGTGATTTTTCAAAAGCAATTCTGTTTTTTCTAATGTTGTTCATTTACACCTCAGGGCCACTGTAACAATTTCCATTAAAGTGGAACTAGTGTGGTTGGTTTGGTTGATGTGACTCACATGAAGGAGGTTGAGGATGACGTATTCTTCCACAGCAAACAGCGTGACTCCAAACAAGGTGACAACCATCAGCTGGACTGGGCTCACTTTCCCCAGAATGGCCCCAAAGGCGATCAGAGAACCCGCACAGCAGAAATCAGCGTTGATCAGGCTGCGCGGAACAAGGAAATATGACGCAAACATCACCATTAATGAGAGCTAAAAGAATGTAGTTTCATTTTTGCAGTTATGTCACTCAGTTAAGGCAAACAGACGCTCACTTTTCAATCCCAATGTTGATCTTTCCGGTGGATTGATCGAGGGAGTGGAACCAGCCCTGCATGAGGAGAGCCCACTGCAGGCCGAAGGCGGCTATCAGGAAGTTGAAACCCACTCCTCCAAAGCTGTGGCGTTTCAAGAAGGTCATGAGGAAACCAAACCCAACAAAGATCATGACATGGACATCCTGGAAGCCTGAAGGAATGGAAGGAAAACAACATTGTTGAAAGTTAGTGAAGGCGTCTCTTTGTTGTGTTTCTGTTTCACATTGGTTGCATTATCTTTAGAAGTGTCACCATTCTTGTGTATTTAGATTTTATCAGATTAATTGAGGAAGTCAAGCATTCAGGATGTCATATCTGAGCTGAAAAAACATTTTTCCTTATTACATCAAAGGGTTTTGATGTGGTATTGCTGCAAAAACAATAACTGATTTTTTTAAATATATATAAATTGTTTAGGTTTTAGATAATATTCCTAAAAGTGTCTTTGCAGTCTCATTTTTTTTCTGCTTCGTGTTTTTTTTTAATGACTCCGGATAAATCGACGAACAGATGTGCAACATTTTAACAAAACATTAAAACCTGTAGAGTAAATAATGTTCTTAACTTTAACAGAACTAATCACGTCATAATTTACAGCTGACTCTTTGCAATAGAAAAACACATTTTTCATTCAGACCATGATGACCTTTGCTACTTACTGGGATATCTGAAGTAGAAGTCATTGTCCAGGTCCGTGAGGTTCTCGTGCTTCTTGTACTCCACCCAGTGTGCGTCGGACTCCTTGTCGTATCGGATGAAAAGCCCAAACAGGATGACCATAGCGATCTGCCAGACGAAGCAGACTGCAGGCAGACTGACGCGGATGTTGGTGTTCTTCTGAGGGCCGAAATAGTTTCCCATGATGCTGCGCTGATTACTTGGACAGGACCTCAGCTGTGACTTCCCCACCTGCAGCATCATCTTTTATAATGGAGATTTGGGGTGTGAACTTCTCCACCACTCAGAAGCGAGGCGTGGACCTATCATACCTTTTGGGAGGTAAACCACTCCTTTACCTGCTGATTTTTTTTTTTTTTTTTTGGACGGTTCTTATCAGGTCTAGAAAAAGGCTGCAGGAAGTGCAAGACAATTAATGAACAGACATAGTTTATGTGATTGAAGCGATGGTACAAGATCTAGATATGACTTCAGGTCGTGACGCTGTTGGCTTCAAAATGTTGGTGATTCTAAGAAGGTCAGCTCAGTCAGATAACGTGGAAAAATCTAAGCTGCTGTGAAACAATTTCAGCAGCTGCAGCTCAGATAACAACAAGCTGCATCTGCTTTGTCTTTTTTTTTTTTTTGACTGTCTGCTTTGCTTTCTGCAAAAGCATGAAAATGGTCCCAGATGAGCAGAAGTGTCAGTCAGGATTACCGTGTCCATCACGGAGAGAGCTGCATTCTGACTGCAGGTGCGTTTGATACGAAGACGCTGCAAAGTTTTAAAACTCATGACAGACTGCAACTAAAAACCAACATGTAGCGGTCTTAAAAACCACTGTGTGTTACTCCGGTCAGCTCTTACTTTCTATTTATTTATTTTATTTAGTAACCTTTATTTAACCAGGCAAATCCCATTGAGATCACAGATCGCTTTTGCAAGGGAGGCCTGGACCTGCAGGCAGCCTGACATGCAGGTTTTTGAACTGTGGGAGGAAACCGGAGTACCCGGAGAAAACCCACGTAAGCACGAGAAGAACATGCAAACTCCACACAGAAAGACCCCATGTCCAACTGGGAATTGAACCCAGGACCTTGTTGCTGTGAGGCAACAATGCATGCACTATGCATGCACGTTAACTCTCTAATTCTCTTCCCCGTTTAGAATCAACATTAGCTTTACGTTGGTTTGTTTTGCACAGTTTTGGAGTAAGAAAATGTGAAGAACATTTAAAACCTTTGAAACGTTATGAAATATGAGCAAGAACTTAAAGTAACATTAAACACAAAGATCTCAAACCTCGTTTAGTTTGTTTTTATTGCTCGTATTTAAAAAAGTTTTGATTCCTCCAACCTGCTACCGAACCCTTTGGGCAGCTGTCCAGGACTTACAGTCCAAAGAAAACCTCTTGATATTACTCCTCTTCTTACTTTCAAGAACGAACGCAACACTTGTTTGACCTTCAAGCACGTTCAGAAGGATTTATCTGGATTAAGCAGATTCATGTAATCTTACACAAACAGAGTTGTTAAAATGTATGACAACCACAAAATTTGATAATACGTATTACAATGCAGTACTAACCTGGGTAAGTACCCAGAACATACTTGGCATGAACCTAATAACGTTCAGGTTTGTCCTGATGCTGCTCAATAATCCAGGTAGATAAATCTAACCAGGTTGAGTCAGGTCCTCTGAACAGATTCTTCTTTGTTGAAACGTTTCATATTTTATCCAAAAGACTTCTTCAGTCTGAGTCACAGCAAAAACTCTGTTTTATATAGAAGTAGTCTCGGATAAAAGATTTAACGTTTCAACAAGAAGAATTCTTCCAGAGAACGGGACTCAACCTTGTTACAATGTTCAGGTTTATCCGAGGCTCTAACAAGGTAAGTACTTGGCTCTGAACCAGTAGTAAGCCCAATACTTTTCATATAAGTACACGGTAGCATTATGTTTTAAACTCGTTAAACTTGATCGTGGATCGCAGTTTGGTTCTGTGTTGCAGAAATGGACTTGGGCAACACTGAGCTGGTGAGAACAGCACGTATTTAATTTTGGGTGACTCTGAAAGCAAACATCACACACAAAAACAAAAATGGGTGGAGATTATAAGAAATCTTGTATAACAGTGTGACGAAACACACCCAAAATCCTTAAAACCTGAGGACCTACAAGCTGAAAGCTTTGCCATGGCCCTGCCAACTGCCGGATTAAAACGAGAAAAAAATGCTGAAATTAAAAATAAAATTACAGAAATTTTTGCAGGAAAAAAAATCAGTGAAACATAAACTGAATGGCTTTTTCCAGTTTTAATCTTATTTTGAAAGGAACAAACAGAATAATAAAAAGCCATCTTGGTTATAATAATAAAAAGATCAGATTTATAGGTCTATGATATTTTATTTCACTCTTCTTTTGCCTCAGCTGCTCATGCGCTAATGAAAACGCCACTCGCCGCCTCACAAAGTGACTTTATTTCAACAATTTCGTTTTGTTTAAAATCTCAAAGATCATCGAACCAAAAAGTGTTTAAGAATTTATCACATCTCAGGAATGGCTCTCTGGGTGACACAAAGAACATTCCAGCTGATATCTGTTTCTCCTCCTCAACATTTTGACCTCACACTTGTGCAGTGGAACGTGTCCTCAGATTGTCTTCTGATAATACAACGGCCTCACTCACAACAGAAGATTAAAATATTATAACCAGTGGAAGTAACGAATTACAAATACTCACATTGCTGTAATTAAGTAGTTTTTTTGAGTACTTGTACTTTCATGAGAATTTCTTTCAAATCTGTCATTTTACTCATACTTAAGCACAATTTAGACTATGTAATCTACTTTGCTACTTATAAAATTAGAAGTCGCTACTGAGTACAGCCACAATTTGAATTAATATTCAAACTGTTCATCTGCATCTTTGTACCAATAAGGCTCTCAGATCACGAACGCACCAATTACCTATGACGTAAGAAGGACAACTTCGTATTGTAGAGTCATTTATGGACTGAAGATTTGGAGAAAAAGCCAAAATGGAGACAGAGGACAAACTGTCAGAGAAAATGACGAGGTAAAGGCTGAGGACGAGTGCCTGTGGTCGTACCTGGAGACCAGTATCATGTGCAGAGGTTGAAAAGGAGACGGGTCCAGATGCAAACTTTGTTTGATCTCTACGGTGACAGCAGCTTACATTCAGCATCTAATCTCAAAAAAACATATTGTGGTATACGAGGTTTTACAGCTACCTGTATGATATTGTTTTTTATTGTTTGTATGTGTGGGTTATTAGTTTGGCTAAGTATTTAAAGATCTTAGATACTGTCACTGCCATCGGTTTGACTGGTACTAAAATAAGACGGAGCTTCTGAGTCTGTGCTTTGAGCTGTTACAGTAAATCAAACTGAATGTCTTCTATCGACAACACAATAAAACATCAATTGGTTAAAAAGTAATTAATACTCCGAGTAGTTTTTGAGACGAGTGCCTTGTACTTTTACTTTAGTATTTTTATAAAACACCAGTACTTTTACTTGTAATTGAGTACAATTTAAGCAGTGCAGGGGTGCCCAAATGTTTCCCTGAGAGGGCCAAATTTAAAATCAATCAGAGGGCTGTGGGCCAAATGCAAATACTTCTTTAAGTAAAGTCCATTTCTTTAATATGCATTTATTTATCTTTCCATTCTGTATAAAGAACATTACAGAACCAGCTGCGTTGGTGGTGGTGGTCTGGGGTCCTCCCCCAGAGAATTTTGAATAAAGTAGATGCCATTTCCTGCATTTTGGTGTATTTTACAAAGGTTTATTACAGCAGATTAACATGAAACAAAACATGTAAACTCTTATTATTGAAATCTCTGACTGAAAAGTGTTTTTAATGCAACACTGCTGCAGCTCTGCAGGTAAGAGACATTCACTTCAGCACAAATCGAGGTCGTTGACTGGTCATTTGCTGATGTGCCTACTGGATTGATTGACAGGTGGCGTGACTCGTGCAAAAAAAAAGATAGATTTCATTGGCTCGTTTGAGACTGTTGTCATTTATTCAACATTTGTTCAATATTTTGGTTAATCTAAGGTTTGAAAACCGTTTCCTTACAAAATCCTAATGATGGTTTCTTAATTTTTCAGAGTTGATGCTCAGCTTTGTCAAAGGAAATGTTATTCAGCAGCAAGACACTGTCGCGAGACTGTATGAAGTCTGTCAAAATAAAATATAGATTATTAAAAAATGTCTTAATTAATGCACAAATTAGTCACTGCAGCTGTGTACTGTGTTACAGTAGTCATTGGGCCAACTTTCCATCTAACATTACACTTGGAATGACTGAGTGTAAACACATCTGCCCATCAACATTCGACAGGCCACCTCAGTCTCTATTTTTAAATCTCTCCTCAAAACACATCTGTACTCGTTGGCATTTAACACAGTGCGATCTCATTTGGTATTTCGTTGTTGATGATTGTGTTCACCCATTTTGCTTTTACTCCCTGACATTTAACACAAGGTGATTTGATTTAGTATTTCATTGTTTCTCATTATATTTCATGTTTTTATGCTTTTATTCATGTTGCTGTAATATCGTGTTATTAATATTTGATGCTGTGATCTTTTTTGGTAAGCACTTCGATAACAGTTACTGTTTTAAATGTGCAATATAAATAAATGTGACTTGACTTGACATTAATTCTTCAAAGGAAATTTTAATCTTGCAATGAGGACAGCTTGGCGGGCCAACTTTGGCCCGCGGGCCCCACTTTGGGCACCCCTGAGTGTAACAGTACTTGTACTTGAGTACAAATTTTTGGTACTCTTTCCACCTCTGATTATAACTTTCATGTAAAGGCCAAAATGAAAAACAGCAGAAAAGATGATTAAGTGATTATGATATGACATGAAAGTGATTAAGTTTTGTGTCAGGAAAGGCATCCGGTGTAAAACAGTCACCAAATGGTTGTGGCCACCCCTGAAGAAGGGAGCAGCAGAAAGAAAAACAACAGTGAGGAGGTTGGGGGTATTTTTGTCACACACAGACAGATTCATGGGCCTTGTGTTTTTAGTAAATTCCATCTGATTTGTTTCTTTAAACTCAGCCAACTTTATAAATTACTTGGGTTTAATTCATTTAGTGTGGGGAATGATGATGCAGAGCCTGTGATGGGAAGGTTGCCGGTTCGATCCCCCGGACCAAAAACATCAAAATGTGAGTGGGAAAGGTAAAGGACCCACACCTGCCTCCACCCTCATTGATTTTTCCTCACTCGCACTTGAGCAAGACGGATGCTTTTTCTTCCCTCTCCTGCCTTCCTCCCACTTATTGCTCTCTGTCCTGTGTATCGGAGCTTTTTGTACACATCTTCCGCATCGTAAATTACTGTTATGGATTTGGTCAGCTGGACTTTCAGCGCAGTTGATAAATTATTTTCAACCAAGCGACAGGGTGCTGGAGAGCCCTCATGCCCTGGTGAGATGCGCGCAGCTGGGTATATCACGGATCCGTGGGGAAAGTGGAAGATGATGTGCCCGTCTGCGTTGTCTCTGGAGGATGTTGAAGATTTATACATCATTGGATTTATGATAGCAGGGTTTCTGCTTTTTGGCACCGGCAGATACCACGTTATTGGCAATTAAGAAAGACGGCGGCGGCAGTTTCGGCCATGTGAAGGATTAATTCGTGCTTCGAGCTCTCAGACTCAGTTGAATACGAGCTCAACCGTAAGCTGGAAGTGATTTATGAGATTTGTAGTCCACTTGCAGCTTCGGGAACTCGCCAGCATTTTGGAATCAATCTCGGAGAAGGCTAATAAGCACGGACCAGCAGAAAGCCCACAAAGCTGGCCATTTTGGATCATCGAGAATACCAGCAGAACTCAAGGCTGATGAGAAAAACGGTCTGCCTGCATAAAAACAACTGCGGCTTATCTGAATCTGACTTACACGTTCAGCCTTGAATAGGCCAACGTTTGCCCCCCAAGAACTTCTGTGAAAGCTCATCAGAGATGTACCGGCTGACATCAACATCTTATCAGGACTATGGTTCTATCTGGAAGTGCTGCATGGACAAATCTCACCATCTTGTCGCCAAATGCAAATGTAATGTGTCTATAAATGTGTTTGCTGGTAGAGTTTTTTGACGTCTTAAACCATGTCCCGAGGAGGACAAGGTGTGAAGAGTTCATTTTTTAATACCCACTATCCTTATGGTCTTTCCCCTTTTCTATCTGAAGAATAAGGGGCCGTGCTCCTAGGAGCTGCAGCCACGTAAACTCCTCCCGTCTTTCGGATGACTGTACGGGAAATAATCTCGCTGTACTTTGATGCAATGATAATAAAGCTTATTCCAGATCTTGTCCTTGCTTTGTTTGTCAGAAGAACCCTTTAAGTGGACGGACCTACAGGCCTATGAGTGACCATTTTCTTTAAATTGACAAATAATGTGTAAATAATTTGAAGGTTAAATCTTCATAATCCTCGTCCTGATGTGCACAGATTTATATATATTTTTTGCTTCAAAAGGTTAACCAGAGAACATCCACATGAACAATTCAATTGTGATGAAAACTCACTGGGTATAAAACGCCCTGGTGTAATATCTTGTCCTGCTCAGGTGATAGAAACTCTGTCGTACTTTAAAAATATAAACATGGAGCGTTTTCGGTCAGGAAGCAGTGAATGAAGGAGGAACGCTGCTCTTTAACGAGCTCACATTTAAAGATCTATTCACAGCAATGTTTACTGAAAACAGCCGCAAGCACAAAGGATAGGGCGGAGTGAGTTTGTAAAATACATAATTTGTCAGATGGATAGTTAATTCAAACAATGACAGTGAAAAATAAGTTTAGGAGGACTGAACATTTGCAGAGATTTACTTTTTTATTTTGTTTTTATCATTTTGCCAAAAAAGAAAGAGCTTCAAGTGAGTAACAGCAATGTAAAGTCCTGATGCTGCTCAGTAATCCAGGTAGATGAATCTAATAAGGTTGAGTCAGGTCCTCTGGACGGACGTTTCATCTTTCATCCAGAAGACTTCTTCAGTCTGAAGAAGTGAAAAAGAGAATCATGAAAAAGAGTCCAGGCAGGATGAAGTGGATGGAGGAAAGTTTCAGGAGTGATTTATGGAGTGGTAGTATACCAAAAGCTTAAGAATTCCAGTATATCAAATTAAAAGTGCCCGATGATACATGATATATCACCGACACGTTAAACAGCAGTTAAATGCTTCCGTAACAATCTGTCTGTATGCAGCGCTTCGCTTATCCAGAGAATTATTGTATAATTCTGTACTTAATACTTGAAGATATTTTGCTTCAATACTGTTTTATAACTTCTATTAAAAACAATTTAATACAAAGCCAACTGCTGTACAAAGTTTGTTGTACATTTATTCAAATATAAGCATCAGAGAAATTTGGAAATGTCCAATATGCTTAAAAATCAAAATAAACTGATAATTACATTGTACTAACCAGTGTACTTTGGTATACCCACTACAAAAACATAGACTACACCACTGGGTCAAAGGAAAAGTTTTCAAGGCCGTGGTGAGACCAGCTATGTTGTATGGTCTGGAGACAGAGACATGGACAAAAAGACAGGAGACAAAACTGGAAGTGGCAGAGATGAAGATGTTGAGGTTCTCCTTAGGAGTGATAAGGATGGAGAAGAGTAGGAATGAGATCTTCAGAGGTACAGCACAGGTTGAACAACTGGGAGATAAAGTTAGAGAGGACACACTGGGATGGTTTGGACATGTCCAGAGGAGGGACAGTGAGTAGAAGGATGTTAGAAATGCAGCTGCCAAGAAAAAGACAAAGGATATATATGTGGTATGTGTATAATGAAGATGGCTTTTATTTGATTGTGTGTTGTCAGGAGCAGCTGTGGTCAGGGGGGGTCTGGCAGCTGCAGGGGGACAGACCTTTGGTGATCACGTGTTTTACTTCCAGCTTCATGTTTTACGGCACGTGTACCTGACTGGGGAGAACAGCAGCCAATCAGCAGGTCGCCTTGATCAGTTTAAACTTTATCTTTCTCTAGCTGACTAATGCTGAGTCAGTCTGGATCACATCGGAAAAAAACGGCTGAAGCAAAACAAGTGATGACGACTCAAGAAAAACGGTCTTGAGCAAGTTGAGACGCTCTGACGTCTCCTGTAAAGCTCATCCAGCTCAGTTTTTTTTTGTTCAGCTTAAAGCCTTGATCTTTGTGGGAGTTGTTTTCGCCTTCGAACGCCCCATTTCCTGGATGTTCACATTGTTCTGGAGAAGAAATGAAGGGAGTGTCTGCCTGTAGAAATCCACTGTCAGCTCTGTGGTCTTCAGCTTGTTAATCTGCAGGCGAAACGTCTGAGTTTGTTGTTTGTACGTCTCGTCCTCATTTCCATAATGAGGCAGAGTCATTGAGAGAATGTTGAGTCGATCATCAAGTATGCAGAGAAGAAGGTAAAGAACAAAGAACATATGTTCAGAACGTATTGTTGTTGTGCTGCAACACTCGTGTCCTGTGTCAGTGTGGTCACTGATGTGGACGAAGATCCATGAAGGCAGAAGGAGCGTCACCATTCTTGTTTGTTCCATGCACAACATACAGGCTGCAGGGCGTAACAAACTGGAGGAGCCTAACAGCAACTCGAAAGGATGTTCCTCTGATGGAAGAAGAAAACTATCTCGCTATGTTCCCAGGCTGGTAGAAAAAGAAGTAAACAATATAACCAATAAAAACAAGTTATCCTGTTGTGAAACCACAACGAAGAACAGTCTGACCTGAGACGACCCTGTGTGTCAACATGGAAATAGGAGACATTGTTCTTTAAAGGGGGTGGAGTGGTTGAGAAGCAAAATAAGCATAAAAAAATTGTTTTTTTTCTACAACTGATTGCATTTTGGAGTCCACTGCATTCAAGATGGCCGCCACAGTAAAACCATCTTAGAAAACACAAACTTGACGATTAGTCAGTCAGTTTTACATATACACAAATTGACCTCTTCATGAAGTGCAACGCAGGTTAATAACAGTTGCATGTTGTAGTTCGCCTGAAATACTAACATGACTTTATTGCTTTTTACTGTATTTTTTAATAGGTTTTATTATTGGTGTTGTTTTCTCTACTCTAATCTGCACGATCTATCTGTACTCAGATGACGCATCTCCATGGCCCATGGACAGATTTCTATAAATGTTATCGATGTTGTTTTTATTTTTATACATCACTTCAGTCGGCTGCTATGTTGTATTTTAAGTGCTTTAGAAATAAAATAGTATGGTATAAAAAATCTCAGAAAGTAGAATAATTGTTTGGTGCATTTCTTCCAGGAATGCTAGGTCTTTAATTATTTGAACTTTAAAAAAAAAAATTATTTTGTTTTATGGAAACTTGTGAAAACGTGATATGCGAACAATGCTGCAGGATCTGCAAAAAGAGCACTACAATAATAAAAAACAGGAGAGGAACCGGATGTGATACATGTTTAAGATGTTATTACACATATAAAATGCAAAAATAAATAATTAAATAAATAAATAAATCTAAATAATTGAAGGGCAGCACGGTGGCACAACTGGTAGAGCTGCTGCCTCTCAGCGAGCAGGTTACACTAGTTCAAATCCCAGTCTGGGGGCCCTTCTGGGTGGAGTTTGCATGCTCTCTCTGTGCATGCATGAGTTTTCTCTGGGTGCTCCAGTTTCCTCCCACAGATCAAAAACATGCATGTTGGGCTGATTGGTGACTCTAAATTGTCCCTAGGTGTGAGTGAGAGAGTGTTTGTCTCTATGTGTCCCTGTGATGGACTGGAGACCTGTCCAGGATGTAGCCCGCCCCTCGCACAGTGATGGCTGGACATGAGCACCAGTGACCCCTGCGACCCAAAAAAGGAAGAAGTGGGTAAAGATAATGGATGGATGGATAAATAATCAGAGGATAACATTGTTTATTACCAACAACCTTTAAAATAATGGAAGAGCTAAAGCTTTTTATGCAGCAGATCTTTAATTTTTTATTTTTTGTGACTAAAACTACAAAAGTCGAAAGAAATCTAGCAACGCTTAAATTATGCTGCAACAATCACATGCTGAATTCTATGCATTTTTTAAACTGGGTCATATCTTATCCCCGACTAACAGAAACGTTTTGCAGACTGTATGCATTCTGCATACAAAAGACAGTTTTCTACAGAACATTTTACACAAGGACTCGTACAAACAGCTGTTTGTTAAATGTCTCAGAGAGACAGAGAAATGACCGAAGGTAACCTTGAAATATTTCAGCCCTGCAGCGATTAAACATGTGACGGAGAGGCCGTATGGAGGTTCCAGATCTAATCAGCTGAAGGTGCGTCAGGTATGTAACTGTCACATGGTGTGGCGCATGGACCTGTAATGATGGAGGAGACGATATGACAAGCAGCTGTCAGTCTTCAGTCAAGCGAGGCACTGATCAATGCACTCCAGCTATTTACACAGAGATAGAGCTTCCTTTTCTTTTGTCCAGCCCTGTCAGGATACTGTACACAACCACTGCAAAAACTGTAAGGAAGAGAGAAGAAATGTTCAAACACACACAGATTGATTCTGTGCATATAAGTTTCACATTATACAAGGAAAACCTGAAAAAGAGTTACACGAAAAGCAGGAAGCAATTCTGTAAAGTCTAGCAAAGTTAAGTCCTCTGGATGGATTAAAATAAATAATTAAATAAAAACTTGTTGAAACGTTTCGTCTTTCATCCAGAAGACTTCATCAGTCTGAGGAGATGCAACAAACTAAGTCTTAAAATTAACACCGTAATGGATCAACCAGTTTGTTGCTGACAACCAAAACCAGCTGATCACATGCTCAAGAAGGACCATCAGCCTAACAATGGATCATTAGCACACTGATGGCTGTTTACTGTTCACAGAGGGCTGAGTGATACTAGCAATCACAGCATTGTAAGAGGGGGACAGTTGAACCTGGAGGCCTCCACCCCTGTTTAATGATGGACGGTTTCTTTTCACAAAGATGGCCTCCTTTACTCCTCTCTCAAACCATCGTTCCTCTCTGTCCAGGATGTGAACATCTTCATCCCTGAAAGAGTGACCGCTGGCCTGGAGATGAGTGTAGACCGCAGAGTCCTGGCCTGATGATGTTGATCTTCTGTGCTGGTCCATCCTTTTGGCCAGTGGCTGTTTAGTTTCCCCGATGTAAGACTGATCACAGCCCTCCTGACACTGAACAGCATACACAACATTACTCTGTTTGTGCCGGGGGACTGGATCTTTGGGATGAACCAGTCTTTAATGTATTTTGGGGTTTAAAAGCCACTGGGACGTTATGTTTAGAAAATAAACGTCTCAGTTTCTCTGATACTCCCTCAACATATGGAATGACCACTGGTCTGGGTCTGGGTTCCTCCTTTTCACCTGTTGGCTGACTGGAGTCCTGTTTGGGTTTCTTCTCTGCTTTCAGGAAGGCCCAGTTAGGATATCCACATTGCTCTAGAGCCTGTCTTGTGTGGGATTTCTCCTTCTGCCTGGCTCCTGAGCTAGTGGGGACGCTGTCTGCTCTGTGGTACAGAGTCCTGATGACTCCTAACTTGTGCTCCAAAGGGTGATGGGAGTCAAACTGCAAATACTGGTCTGTGTGGGTGGGTTTGCGGTACACCTCGGTTTGCAAATGTCCTCTTTCAGAAACTGAGACCTCACAGTCCAAGAAAGCCAACTTGCCATTTTTTACATCTTCTCGTGTGAACTTGATGTATTTATCCACAGAGTTGATGTGGTCAGTAAAATGTTGGACTTGCTGAGATTTGATTTTAACCCAGGTGTCGTCAACATACCTGAACCAATGACTTGGTGGTGTCCCTGAAAAGGACGTCAAGGCTCTCTTTTCTACCTCCTCCATGTACAGGTTGGCAACAATAGGAGAAACTGGAGACCCCATAGCACACCCATGTTTCTGCCTATAATATTGCTCCCCATATGTGAAGTAGCTCGTCAGACTGACAAAGTCTTTTGGATAAAAGACGAAATGTTTCAGTGTTTTTAATATTTTTATTTATTTTTTTAATCCGTCCAGAGGACCTGACTTAATCTTTGTTAGATTTTCTACCTGGATCATTAAGCATGCATCAGGATATTTCTGTAAAGTGTTTTCCTCATACAGTGACTGAAGGATAAGCTTGCTTCTTGCAGCACTCTTTATGAATTAACGAGCTGTCAAAGGTTCATACATGTGAGTACAGTAAAGACAATCCGTCTGCACTGGCATGAGTCTGCAGAGCATGACTCACTGTGCATTTTCTGCAAACTCTGCCGGCATGCCAAGAAGCAGCACAAAGCCAGACGCCACACAGACACGAGTACGTCAGTCGATCTGCTGTTTCTGGATGATGGAAATCTACTGTTCCCCGCTGACGACAATGTGACTCACAGATAAGTGAAGAGGACACTTTGTCAGGCAGCATCTCTGAGCCTCACGCGGCACATCATGCCACATTAGGTCCAGAGAAACTGGTCTTCAGGTGTACAGAACCGTCTCACATGCCTCTCAGACTGACACATGGGTGACTCTGCAGACGGTGACTGGAAGATTTTAAAAGGATGCTTTTACATCAAACTGTCCAACGTTGATTAAAAAAAATCTCCAAATCACTTCTTTCATCTCATTGTAAAAATCGACACCTGCCTTCACGTTCATTAGAAACTGTGCGGTGGAGTTAAACACTTTTCTGAGTCAGTAAAATGTGCCATCATCCGAGGCAACTTACTGACCTTAACAGGCGGGGTTATGGTTTGTCTCCTTCGATTTGAACTTTTAAACCCGTATCATCTTCCTTTCATTCTTTTACCAAATCAAATTATTGGAGAACTTGACTGTCTTTGTACGTTTTTATTAATATATTTGCTTAGTTTGTTAGTTTATTTAACAAAAACTAATACACATGGTTGTGAATGTGCAATAATTCACAGAGGTGTTACAAGTTAACTTTAAAACGGAGTACAACATTATTTAAAACTAAACAACATATTTTAACCCATCCATCCATTAGCTTTACCGCTTCTTCCTTTTCAGGTTGCAGGGGTCACAGGTGTCCATGTCCAGCAGTCACTGTGCGAGAGGCGGGGGACACCCTGGACAGGTCTCCAGTCCATCAGAGACAAACAACAATTTAGAGTTACCAATCAGTCTAACATGCATGTTTTTAATCTGTGGGAGGAAACTGGAGCACCCGGAGAAAACCCACGCATGCACAGAGAGAACATGCAAACTCCACCCAGAAAGGCCCCCAGACAGGGATTTGAACCAGGCAACCTGCTCACTGAGAGGGGGCATCTCTATCAACTGCGCCACTGACACATTTTATATTTTTTAATTCAAAACAACAACAACAAGAAGAAAACCCTCTTTGAAGACTTATCACCCGGTGCCATTCATGCCAGAGTTTTAAACTATGATCTTTTAAAACTGGTTCCCTCCCACAAGTATTATTTAATGTTTACAACTTCATATGAAAAGCATTGAACTCAGTCCTCACCCATTTTTCATTAAACACTGAAAGGTTGTGTCAGGTGTTCATCGTGCCTCTGATTCTTTTGTCCTATGTTATCTTGCATTTGCATAATGCGTCACAAAAAGTTTAGACATTTACGAAACATGCAAATATGTACAAACCGCACCCGGGATCAGATTACAAAAACTGACAAACATGGGATGTCAGACAAGATGAGCGATTTGCCAAGTAAACTAAGTGAGTGAATGCACATTATTGTTGTCCTGTTTCTCTTTATTGTGTGAGTGCTGTGAAGCAGCCACACAATAAAGGCAATAAGGCATCGTCCTGCAGATCTTAGGCCATTTCAGCAATTTAGGTATGAAAACATTCAGCTCGTGCAGGACTCTCCGTCTAAGACTTTTGACATTGATGTATTTTTTAAACTTTTAGAAATTTTTCAACAAATTTCTAAATGAAATGCATTGAGACTCTGTGATATCCTTCAACACCTTACTGCTTTTTGAACTGTCACTACCGTATTTTTTGGCCTATAAGTCGCAGTTTTTTGCATAACTCACATGCCCTGCAACTTTATACACCGAAGCGACGTATTTATGCATTTTTTCCCATATTTATAGACCAATTTTGGCTGAGATATGACCGTTTTCATTCATTCTGACATTGAAAATATTAAACACTACCATTTTCAGCCACTAGATGGTACTTGAGTAGTAAGGCATGTCGTCTTGTAATAGGTAAAAGTGGCTATTAATGACACAATCGGCTTGCCTTGGCATGCAGCTCATTTGAATATTGAAATGCGTTTTTTAAGTAAAAGTTCAACTGAGACACACCTTCGCTATAATGTCGAGCAAACAAATAACTGTTTTTAAGCGTTAATCTTGTTAAATTCTTGTTAAAGTCCTCCCGTGCACGCTCCTGCGACCACCATTTGGCAGCCAATCGATTTTTGGCACAACACCGGCCCACATTTCCGGGTTGTCAGTGGTGACGCATAATAGATGCAACTTATACCACAAAGCGATGTATTTATGCTTTTTTCCACTTTATTAGACAAAGTTGGACTGATACGACTTGTACAGCAGAGCAACGTGTACGGAGGAAAATATGGTACATCAGCATCCTTCCACCTAGAAAGTCTGTTCAAGTAATAAACAATTCATAAGACATTCAGCTCTCACCAGTTTATTCAGCTTTTTGATATATTGAACCATTAATGTAAAATCAGAGTTTAGGTTTGTTAAAGTTTTAGTGTTTCTCTCCTGTCCTTCTGCGTTTCCATAGTAACGGACTCTGTGCAGCTGTGTGCATTCTAGATGTTTAACTGACATTTGTGTCTTTGTGTATTTAACTCATGTTCAGCTCTTTACAGCCTCAATCAGCCTTTTGCAGCTTCTGTTTAGCTGTTTAGGTTAATTCAGCCTTTTGCAGCTTCTGTTTAGCCGTTTAGGTTAATTCAGTCTTTTGCAGCTTCTGTTTAGCTGTTTTAGGTTAATTCAGCCTTTTGC
>NC_056499.1:6946922-7042970 GCF_014905685.2 Nematolebias whitei | reverse complement strand
GCTGTTTTAGGTTAATTCAGCCTTTTGCAGCTTCTGTTTAGCTGTTTAGGCTTGTTCAGCTGTTCTTGAATTGTCAGAATCACTGGTCCTGCTTCTCACTGTTCAAGAATGGGTTTGTTTTACAACTGTTTTTGATGCTCTGCTGTTTTCCAATTTCATTCTGCTAATTTCACATTTTTATGCTCCATTCAGCTTCTTTCTGCTGTATAAATAAACTGACTTGAATTGGACTCAAATATTCAAACCATTTTCCTGCATTTCACTATTTCTGACTCCAAGCTACATTTTTCTTACCGTTTGCTACTATTTCCACAAACCATTCAACTATTTGAGGCTACATTTTTAACTGTTTATATTAAACAGTTCAGCAATTCAATATTTACAGCTTGGTTTCAGCTTCTTCTGCAGCGTTCAGCAAAATCATTCAGCAATAAGCATTCATTCGTTCACACTGCATTTTTCATGCAAATTTTCCTGGTTACTTGTTAAAATTGTCAGGGATCCTGCGTCTGGTACAAAAATACTTTTCATGTTTGTTTTGTTTCCAGGGATGCTAACAAATAACACATTTGACAACTAAATGTTGCAGAACGAGCTCAACCAGCGAGGTTTCGATTACAAAACTACCTCAGGTAGATAATAAGTGTCGGCTGATATGGGCCACGCCTTCCTCTTTGCACAAACGGTAGTTTTTATTGTATAAATACAGCTGAAATTAAAAACTTGTGTAACTTATTTGAATATTGTTTTCTGCTTCTTTTACTTTCAGCCTTGAGATGTTATTTAATTTACTTGTTGGGGGATCAAATCTAGGTTTTGATTTACGATGCAAGAGCAGTGCAGCTATTTTTTTATTGCAGCGCCTCAACACTGAGAAGTTTATATTCGTGCTATCTGCAGGATTAATCTCAAATTGGATTTAAAGCAAAAGCCGTGCAGCACTGCATCACGGAAATATAAAAACAGATTATCCATGCTAATGTGTCTAATCCTCATTAAATAAATCTTTGGGACAAGAAAAGCACTGCAATTCAAATTGAATTCAAGTAATCTGCAGTTCAGTGCAGCTTTGAATCCAAGCCAAGAATAAACAAGTCCAGACAGTAATGTTTGCTTAACAGTACCATGCAACCTCTCTGTGACACCCATGCGTCCGTCAGGAACAGACAAATCTGTCACTCAACAATGTCACCCGTCTTCTTCATTTGCCTGCAGCTGCTTTTAATGTATTTACGTTCTCATGTCACACGACATAAATAAAATCTAAACATATAGTTTTGTCAGAAAACAAGTTGTTCCATGTTGGTCGTTACAGTGAAACAATTAAATCATCGTTACTTTAAACATTTTCTTTTCAAGTCCAGTAACACAAGTTTACATTTGCAAATGCCTTCCATAAAACAACAATAAAATGCTATTAATTTGTAAATATAATTTTTTATATATAGTTTCTAATAATAAAGCTGTTAATGTTTTCTTTTGGCTGCTCCGTTCTGCAGGGTTCACCACAGCAAGCAAATTTGCATAAAAGATTTGGCTATTTTTTTTTATGCCGGATGTCCTTCCTGAAGCAACCTGGGTTCAAACTTGCAGCCTCAGGATTTCAAGACTGACCACTGAACCACTGAACCACTGCAGAACGTCTAATAATAAATAAGTTGTTTTAAGTAGCTTTACGTTTCTCAAACAGAGTAGCCACAGGGCAAAACATTACATAAATGTCAGTTCCGTAAGAAAGTCTTTTTGCAACTGAAAATAATTTTCTTTTTAAAAAACACACGTCAGAGGTTGTTGTCAGCGCTCAACAAAACAAAAGAAGACAATTTGTATGATTTGTGCCAAGGGCTCCTTTTTTCAGACAAAGTGCAGACTCTTTGGGTAAATGTTCCTCTTTTTCAGGAAGCTGTTTGCTTTTTCATTGATGTTCAAAAAATGATTTTTATTGTCATTTCTTTGACAATTTCTATACAACCCCCACCCATCCACCCATCTTCCATCGCTTATTATAGGTGGGTCGTGAAGATGGCAGGTGTGGGACCTGTAATTCCCAGGCAAGAGAAGATACACAGATACAGATTCCTTCAATGAGTTCTGGATCTGGACTGGGGCCTCTTACCAGTGGGACATGCCCAGAAATCCTCAAAAGGTAAGCGTCCAAGTGGTGTCCCTATCAGATGCCTGAACCACCTCAACTGACTCCTTTTGATGCGAAGGAGCAGCAGCTCTACTCTTCGCTCTGTCCAGATGACCAAGTCCCTTATTCCATCTCTAAGTCTGAGCCCAGCCACCCTCCTACAAAGCTCATTTCGGCTGCTTGTATCCAGGATCTTATATTTTGGACATGATCCATACCCCATGACCACAGGTGAGGGATGGAACTTAGACAGTAAATCAAGAGCTTTGCCTTTCAATTCAATTCTTTCTTCACCACAACCGACCGAAGCAATGCCCGATTTACTGAGGATGAAGCCCCAATGTGTCAATCCAGTTCCTGCTTCATTCTACAATCACTTCATTCTACAATCACAGACGCTCTGATACTTAAACTCCTCCATCTGAGGCAAAGACTCCCCAGACAAGGATGGAGCATTCCACTCGTTTCAGGTTGAGAACCTTGGCATTGGACTTAGAGGAGATGATTCTTATCCAGGTTGCTTCACGCTCAGCTGTGAACCACCACATGCACATTGAAGGTCTTGGACCAAAAACGCCAAAAGAAGTACATCATCCTGATGAAGAGTGATTGGACCCTGAGGTTTCCAAACCAGACACCCTCCTCTCCATGACTACACCTTGAAATCTTGTCCATGGACACCTCAAACAGGATCAGACAAGGGACAGCCCTGGAGGAGTCAAACCTGCACAGAGAACGAGCTCAACTTTGAGCCATGAATGCAGACGCAGCTCCTGCTTAGCCCTTAAAAGAAACTTACCCAGGCATTTACCCATTTACCACACACAGAATGCATCAGGAATCATGGTCATAGCCTTTTCCAGGTCCACAAAACATGTAGACTGGAGAGTCACATTCTGATGACACCTTTAGCAACTCACCAAAGGTGATTTGGCCCATTGTTCCACGACCAGGCCAGAAAGACCGGTTAAATTAAAGGTTAATGTTTAAAGCTAGTTGTGCTTTGTTTTGTGTGTTTTATTTGTAGTTGTATTTATATGTTGTAACTTCAGGTTGCATAGGTTTAGTCTTTGTAAAAACTATGAACTGATTTTGTACAAAGTGTTTAATAGGTTGGGCAATGTAAAATTGACGCCCTTACAAACTGAATTTCACTGTGAGTTATTGCCCTTTGTCACTCTGCAGCATGAAAACATCTACTACATTAACTATTTTGTTATTAGTAGCTTAGAATTATTTTTCTTGTCTTTTTTGCCTTAATTTTGACTGATAAGGCAGAAAGGCCTCACTAAATGTCAGGTAACGCCGTGAGCTTCACTACCTCCACCATTACAATGATCTTTCTTTCTTTGTCCAAGGTTAGCTCACCCTGGGTCACATTTCCTCGTGGGTGGAGCGATCATACCGCTCACATAAAATATTTGATAATGTTCTTATAGAAACAATTCCTGAATGTTGTTCATACTGTGTTAATGCTACATGTTTGTCTTTTGACCCTACAACTGCATAAGGGTTACAGTAAACCTAGCCCATTACTGGAGTTTTTATTAGGTATTTTAAGCTACTAATAAACATGATAGATGACGATCATATTGCTAGACCATTGGTAAGAAGGAGTGATTATTATTATTATTGTTGTTTCATATTGGCTAGTGATTTCTTTTTCCCCTAAAAGTTAAATTAGACTATCCTGATGCATGCTCAATAATCAATAATAAAAGACTGCACTATGTTTCTTGGACTGTGGCTAGGATGTGAGAGAAGTGAAGTGTGCTCTATTCACACAAGGAGAGCTGTTGGTCAGGTTACTTCTTGTTGTACCATTAACTCTAAAATGGTTATTGAATCAAGTGTTTACTTGTGTAGGTAAAACTAGATGTTAAACAACCCATTAAAATACACAAGAATGCAGGAAATGGAATCTACTTTATTCCGAATTTTCTGGGGATGGACCCCAGGCTAGTGGCACAAGTACCAGTTGTTAGGTAATCCTCCAGCAGGGAATGGAGCTTGCCAAATATGTTGATCGCGCTGGCAATTTGAGTAGATTGCATGGCAAAAGAAACGTCAGACTTAAAAAAAAAATATATATATATATATATATATATATGTTTTAGTTTTTTTAAATATTTTAAATAGATGTCAGTCATCCTCATCATGCAATTGGTCACTTGATTGACATACAGGGCAGCCAATCTGAGAATGGACCTTTTCTGACACATAGGTCATGTATGTGCATACGACCGCACTAAAAACTATCACATTGCCTCAAGTTTATTTCTTTTAATCTAAACTCAAGAAAGTGTGTAAAATGAGTAGGGGAAGCTGGACCAAGAAGCTAAAAAACAAAAAAACAAAACTACTGTATGAAATGGGAGGATTTATTTTTTCACGAGGTCATGTTAGAAGTGGGGCAGCACGGTGGCGCAACTGGTAGAGCTGCTGCCTCTCAGTGAGCAGGTCCTTGGTTCAAACCCCGGTCCAGGGGCCTTTCTGGGTGGAGTTTGCATGTTCTCTCCGTGCATGTGTGGGTTTTCTCCGGGTGCTCCGGTTTCCTCCCACAGACCAAAAACATGCATGTTAGGCTGAATGGTAACTCTAAATTGTCCCTAGGTGTGAGTGAGAGAGTGAACGGTTGTTTGTCTCGTTTGTCTCTATGTGTCCCTGTGATGGACTTGTGACCCGTCCAGTGTGTACCCCGCCCCTCGCACAGTGATTGTTGGACATGGGCACCGGCGACCCCCGTGACCCAAAATGGAATAAGCGGGTAAAGATAATGGATGGATGGATGTTAGAAGTGGGTTTGCCTCATCTGCTAGTGTACCATTTGCTATTCCGAAGAAGGGAGAGGTGTGTTAAAGACGAGAGCTGACTCGAACCTCCCTCAGAAGTGGCAACTCATGCTAACAAATAAATCAAGGAAACGTCAATTAAGTTTTATCAATTATATTAAAAAAGGCAGGAAAAGATTACAATTTTATAGCGCTGGACTCTCCGGACTGTGACGCGTTCACAGACCCGGAAGAGCCCCAATGTCTCGTCTCATTACTCCTTTATAGGGTCCTAGACTCAACCTTTCGCAGAAGGGGAGCTCAGCCTATCAGTGTATGAGGGGGCGTGGCTAAGTGTGGTCTTATGTGGACTGACGTGTTAGGAAATATGAGACGGTGCTTCAAAGCCTTTCTCCGTGATGTGGCAGGCAGATCAAACTCTATTCCGTGATAGATATTGAATCCCAGGGAGACTCTCTTAAGAGTTTGCTGGCCCAGTTTAACCCAGTCAGAACCGGGTCATAATTTCATTATAATCCCGTCTCTGAGCAGATCAAAACCATAGGACCAGTCTAGATTAAAAATATCTTAACAGGTGGAGAGGCATTTTTGGACTATTCATAAAAACTATGATGATATCGACTTCCTTCCGAAAAGCGAGCTGAGAAAGAAAACGGTGAAGGAACTAAAGTCCCATTTATCTGGACAGTGGCCATTTTTCCTACAGCTGATCACAAAAGTGAAGGCAGCTATACCAAAGCATCATTCTGAGTGAGTCACTTTAATAATTGTTAATCACAAGAAGTTCGTTCAAGACGGGGAGATGGTAAAAGAGGCAGCTGACTAGTTCTGGGACTTTAAAAACAAACCAGAAATATAATCTTTGATCAAAGCTCCATGTTTCAAGAAATACGGTTACGGTTAAAAGCCAGCTGCTGTCATGGCTGAATTTTCACTTTTGTCCTCAAGTTCTCAGATTATTTTTCCAAACATGAAGTTATTCTTGTTGATTTCAGTTCCTATGTGTGAAGAACAGAAGTTACTGCCATGTTTTGTTTATTTTGCTCGTGGGCAGTAAAAATATATTTTCCCTTCTTTTTTTTTTTTAAACAAACATTTGGGTTTTGCCATTTATGTTGCATCCACAGCGAGCTGGGACTTAGTCATTCAACCTTTATTTATCCAGGTTGGTCTCATTGAGTCACGTGGACTCGTTTACAAAAAAGACCTGTTTTATACAGACAACATAAACTACAGTAAAATACAACTAAATAAAAGTAGTGTTATAAAACAATAAATCAAGGTGCCATGTACAACATGGTAAAATACTAAAAACAACGTAAAACAAATAAAGCATATACGGTTATAAATAAGTATACGTTTTGTATTTTTATAGTAGGTAGATCATGTGGACTTTGAAAAGTAGCTCACATGCTGAAAAGATGTGGGTGCCTCTGCTCTAGACTCTTATACCCCTGGAGCCAATTAGTGGAATGACCTACAGCTGCTGCTCATTGACGTCACCCTAGAACTCAGGAACCTGCAAGAGACTGAAAACCCTACAAACGCTCCAAAGCACGTGGCCAAGATCTCAAAGAAGTGACATCAAGACCACTGATGAATGAGTGCACACACATAGTGAATGTGAAAGCACAAATAACAGCCGCCAGGAATCTGTATAGGCAGGATCCCTCCCACGCCTGCCGTCCGGCTTGCACCTCACCAAACCTTGAAGGTCCTTCTAGCAGATGGTGGGCCCATGTGGATTATATAATATAGGGGTTATGAGCTACTGTGCCAAGTTAGAAATATGTCTTTTCCCATTCCTAATACCTTAGTTAATCAGGTAAGTCTCAGATGTCCCAGCTTTTCACCAGCCTTGAATGCATCATTACCTTTGTAACCTGGAGTGGTAAGAAAGTCTCAAAAGTCTTCAAAGTCCATCCACAGCTGGCGATTTATGCACGTGTGTTTGACAATTTGTATGTGCAGCATGTTCCTACCGGTACATTTTGAAATATGTACATTTGATTAACTGTTTAGGCATTTGTGAATCATGTGGCATGCATACAGATATTGTTGCACACTTGTGTGACTACTTCTAATTTATCTTCGTATATTTGAGGTGACATATTTTCTAATTAAACGTTGCATAAACTTTAGGGTTTGTTTATTGCTTATTTATTGAAGTAAGTTCTATATAAGTTCAGATCCCATTTGGAGCTCAGTGTTGTCTATCCTGCTGCAGGCCTGTGGCATTAAAAAAAAAAAACCTGCCTTCATGTTCAGGACGATTACACATCCTGAGAAGCTCTTTCTAACACAAGAATTAATTATAGCTAATGCAAGATGAGTTCAAGTTGGTCGAGTTCCAGCTGAAAATTTTAGGAATAGGTTCAGCTCTATTACGAGATATGTAGTCACTTTTTAATTTACAACTTTTGTTGGTCTGAAATGTTTAAAGTGATCATAATGGCTGGAGTTTCTTATTTATTTATGTCTGTGTGCAAATCAAGTGCACTAAACTTGTCATTTTAAAGTATAAATGTGTGTCTTAATGCCCTCGGAGAGCTCAAATTTGCTCATTTTGTCTTGAGGGACGCTGAACTGCTATAAGCTGAGTTTGGTGCAAACTCAAATATGTGAGTTTTAATCTAAATGAATTAAATTAACATGCATTAAACAAATGCGGGGCCTTGGCTGTACTGCGCCAGGAAACGAAGCTGATGAGGAGTAAAGTGTTCACAGCTTCATCGCACTTTTCTCTGACAAGACTCGCAAAGTGTGACAAGGTCACACGTCAGAAAGCGAGAGAGAGAGTGCTGCCACCAGCTGGTTCCTAACACGTTACTTATCTGTCAAAACAGTTATTTGAATGGATTTTATTATTTATTTATTTACCTTTATTTAACCAGGCACCGTGAGTCTCTTTTGCGAGGGAGGTCTGGGCCTGAAGGCAGCCGAACATGCAGGTTTTTGGTCTGTGGGAGGAAACCGGAGCACCTGGAGAAAACTCACGCAAGCACGAGAAGAACATGCAAACGCCACACAGAAAGACCCCAGCTCCAACTGGGGATTGAACCCAGGACCTTGTTGCTGTGAGGCAACAGTGCTAACCGCTGAGCCGTCGTGCTGCCGGCTCGAAAACATTAACACCAGAAGGTTTCTTACACTTTCATTTAATATCGCTTTTTAGCTCATCAAAAACAATAAAATACAAAGAATTTTTTTTTAAATGTCTAATTACGATGCTTGCATCATGTAACTTTGTTGTATATGACGGCGAGTTCTGCTCGAACTTTCCTAAACGTGGGTCTGTTTTTGGGGTCGTACTGCCAGCAGTTGTTCATGACGGTGGAGATCTCGACGGGGCAGCCGTGAGGAGCAGACATACGGTACCCTGCAACACATCACCGACACAAGAGTCACAAGCAGCTGCACCTGGACACAAACATTCAGACTCACCACAGTCTTTACCTCGCTCCACCTCGTCCCGAGTCTGCTGGTTGTTCATGCTGGTGTAAGGCGTCATTCCCAGAGAAAAGGCCTCCCACAGTAAGATGCCGAAGCTCCACACATCACTCTGAGTGGTATAACGGCCTGACAACAACAGCAGGTGGCAGCATTGGCAAAAGGCAGGCCTGCTGTTCTCTGTCAGTTTTCAAACAGGAGAAACGTGGCCTACCATAGTTCAGGGCTTCTGGAGCGGTCCATTTGACAGGGATCTGCCTGAGTCCACCCTCTGCAGAGTAGACCCCATCGTCTCGCTCTCGGGACATTCCGAAGTCACTGATCTTCACCACGTTGTGCTCTGCGACCAGACAGTTCCTCGCTGCCAGGTCCCTTAAAAAGCAGAGAACGGGCTGTCAGAGGTGACAGGAGGGCAAAAACACAACAACACGCGTGACAAGTAGAAAATAGGTGATGCTTCCATGTTTGATGTGTTGAGGGCCGAGCAGCTACCTGCTCTGATCTGTTTCCACAGGCTGAGCAGAGCCCTGAAACATAACTGAGAGGGATAACACAGTTCCCTCATCCTCCTCCACAAAGCTCCACATCCAAAGCGTCCTCCCCCGCATCCAAAGCTCCTATTCACGAACCCACTCAGAAAAAGCAAATTCTTCTTCGTTTCAAGCTCCTCCAAAACGATTGTCACCCAAGAATTGATGCTTTTGCATCTCTGCTCATCTTATAAAACAAACAAGACAAATTCATTTGATTCTAAATGTAAAATCTCACATTTAATCCCAACCCGCAGATTCACACTCACCGTCCCACACACACACACACACACAAAGGCTGTTTTTAAACTGCTGTGGTCAAAATAGAGCCAGATTTCCTCTTCACGTGAGAACAATATTCAAAAAGATTGTAATACACTCATTCTGTGCTTTTCCTTTTTGTTTTAATCTGATTGGAATAAAAAAAAGATCTGCAAAGAGGCTCAGAATGGTTGCACATCAAATTAAGTCGACTTCCTCTCACACAGTTAGCTGCTGTTTTAAATTAATTTATTTTTTAAATCCATCTACTGACATTTCAATTAAAAGCACCAAAATTGTCCATTGCTTTTTTTAATTGTAATTTCTCTCATTCCTCTTTTTTTCTTCAGTTGCCAGTTTAATATTTATTACTATTATTTATTACTTATATTTTTATTTTGCATATCTGGGATTCTGAGTTAAAAAGAGTTTATTAGTGTAGAGTTTTTGTGCACTTCCTGCACTTCTCTCAGCTTGATGGGAAGCCAGAAGGCCGTTTTCCCAGCATTCGTTTGGGGAAACTACTTTATTTCTGTTTTGCTGGCAATTCTTTGCCGACCGTCAACATATGGGGAAGTGCTGCAAAGTGAAGTTAACATTTAAGAAACAAAAAAAAACAGGGGATGTTTTGAGCTCAGTCTGCTTTAATGAAACATGTTGAATTAAACTGAGCATAAAATGGGTTTAGTCATCAATTTACACAAAGGAAATCAATTTTTATAGTTTTCTTTTGTTGTTTAGGATGCTGTGCTAATTCAGTTTTAAATAGATTTAAAGAAACCAACACATTGCATTTAAGTTTTACTGCATCAGACCGTACACTTTTATCTTGTAGTAATTTCAGGATTTGTAAACACTGTTGACATTGTTAAAATCTCTAAGTGATGCATAATTCACACCACCTAAATGTGTAAATTACTGCAGGAAGGGGTGAAGTGAAAATCCGTTTCTAATCATTAATGATTACATCATCATCCCATTATTATATCATTACGTTGATTTTTTTTTAAAAATCTGTTCAAACATGAATTCATTTAAAACCAAACTGAGTCACTCACATCTGACCTCAATATTTAATTTTTATATAAAAATATGAAGCTAGAATTGAATTGATCATCAGCTGGAGATGAGTCACAGTTCAAGTTTTTGGTTTTCTTGTGCAATCTTATAAAAAAAGTCGTTCTCAGCATGAATGAACGCTCAAAGGCTTTTACCAGACGAGCAAAAATATTGACGAGTTTCCCTTCTATGCTCGATTTGACAACTTTCCTTTAAATGCATTTTGAAACAT
The DNA here is from genome assembly GCF_014905685.2 of Nematolebias whitei. Taxonomy (NCBI): domain Eukaryota; kingdom Metazoa; phylum Chordata; class Actinopteri; order Cyprinodontiformes; family Rivulidae; genus Nematolebias; species Nematolebias whitei. The sequence goes on along the minus strand of NC_056499.1, from coordinate 7,032,512 downwards.
GACAAGTTTTCTTTAAAAAGACAAAGAAGGTCAGAGTTTTGAGACATGATGGAGGGAGCAGAACATCTGGAGGTGCAGTTTGGAGTTTCGGATGCTGGGTCTCACTCCGACCCGACGTGCAGCTCAGCATCGTTCATCCTGAAGATGAAGCTTCTTCTGTAACACAGAAGCTTTACTTGCAGCTGTGGCTGAGTGGTTAGAGCGGCCGTCCTCCAATGGGAGAGTTGGGGGTTTGATTCCACCAGCAGTCACATGTTGAAGCGTCCCTGGGCAAGACACTGAACCCCTCATTGCCTCTGATGTGTGTCCCATCAGTATGAATGTGATCTAAAGCTCTGATTAGTCTCTTCAGATTATCTTTGTAGAGATCTACAGGTGCTGGTCAAAAAAATTAGAATATCATGAAAAAGTTGATTTATTTCGGTAATTCCATTCAAAAAGTGAAACTTGTATATTATATTCATTCATTACACACAGACTGATATATTTCAAATGTTTATTTATTTTTAATGTTGATGATTATAACTGACAACTAATGAAATAAAACCCAAAAATTCAGTATCTCAGAAAATTAGAATATTGTGAAAAGGTTCAATATTGAAGACGCCTGGTGCCACACTCTAATCAGATAATTAACTCGAAACACCTGAAAAGGCCTTTAAATGGTCTCAGTCTAGTTCTGTAGCTACACAATCATGAGGAAGACGCTGACTTGGCAGTTGTCCAAAAGATGACCACTGACACCTTGCATGAGGGCAAGATACAAAATGTCATTGCTAAAGAGGCTGGCTGTTCACAGAGCTCTGTGTCCAAGCACATGAATAGAGAGGCGAAGGGAAGGAAACGATGTGGTAGAAAAAAGTGGACAAGGGATAACCACACTCTGGAGAGGACTGTGAAACAAAACCCATTCCAAAATGTGGGGGAGATTCAAAGAGTGGACTGCAGCTGGAGTCAGTGCTTCAAGAACCACCACACACAGACGTATGCAAGACATGGGGTTCAGCTGTTGCATTCCTTGTGTCAAGCCACTCTTGAACAAGAGGCGGCGTCAGAAGCGTCTCACCTGGGACTGCTGCTAAGTGGTCCAAAGTTATGTTCTCTGATTTAAAGTCTATTTTGCATTTCCTTTGGAAATCAAGGTCCCAGAGTCTGGAGGAAGAGAGGAGAGACACAGAATCCATGTTGCTTGAGGTCCAGTGTCATGTTTCCGCAGTCATTGGTGGGGGGGGCATGTCATCTGCTGGTGTTGCTCCACTGTGTTTTCTGAGGTCCAAGGTGGATCATCTACCAGGAAGTTTTGGAGCACTTCATGCTTCCTGCTGCTGACCAACTTGATGGAGATGCAGATTTTATGGAGATGCAGAATAATTCAGAAGAGCTAAAGCCCAATATCAGAGCAACCTGGGCTCTGATAACACCTGAGCAGTGCCGCAGACTGATGGACTCCATGCCACGCTGCATTGTTGCAGTAATCCAGACAAAAGGAGCAACAACTACGCAAGTACTGATGCTGTACATGCTCATACTTTTCAGTTAGCCAACATTTCTAAATATCCTTTGTTTTTATATGTAGGTCTTATGTAATATTCTAATTTTCTGAGATACTGAATTTGGGGTTTTCATTAGTTGTCAATTATAATCATCAACATTAAAAGAAATAAACATTTGAAATATATCAGTCTGTGTGTAATGAATGAATATAATATACAAGTTTCTCTTTTTGAATGGAATTTATTCAGTCAGTCTTTATTTAGAGGTTGAATGAATGAATGAATGAAAAAAATCAATTCAAAAAGTGAAACTTGTTTATTATATTCATTCATTACACACAGACTGATATATTTCAAATGTTTATTTTTAATGTTGATGATTATAACTGACAACTAATGAAAACCCCCAAATTCAGTATCTCAGAAAATTAGAATATTACATAAGATCTACATATAAAAACAAAGGGTTTTTAGAAATGTTGGCTAACTGAAAAGTATGAGCATGTACAGCACTCAATACTGAATTGTACTGAATTAAATCAACTTTTTCATGATATTCTAATTTGATGACCAGCACCTGATGTATGAATGTGCGTGTGGAGGTAAATGAGTGCACAGATTGTGTCGTAAAGCACTTTGAGTATCTGGATTAGATAGCAAGGTGCTGTATAAGTACAGTTTATTTACCATTAAAGGGTTCCTCAGCTGACAGCTCAGTTTAATGACACGTCTAACTGCTTAGAGACGCTCAGGCTCGCAGAGATTCAAATGACTCGGACACACAGAGAAGAAAAGCACTCTGGGCTGAGGACGGCTGAGTTCAACAGAGTCAAACACCTTCGGTCCAAATGATTGGTTGTGATTGTTCGATCAAAGACCAATAGATCACAAGACTTCTGAGTGCGTAACGCCATAAGATCGGTTCATTCTGAACTGAAAGCTGTGCTTAGAAAAAATAAATTCCTACTTTGTGCGCTTTTTTTTTTTTTTGTGGATTAGAGTATAGCGAGGCCTAAAAAAGCTTATATGACAGCAATTATTCTTTGTATGTGGTGAAACTGACCACTGTCAGGAAAATATTGGTTTGTTGGTGAACGTTTGTATTTTTAGTTGCAGGAGCAGAGGTTTAAATTGTTCGCTCTGTGCTTCTGATTTCAGAGTTTATCTTTGCTGATTTATTGTGCAGGAAAGAGTCCAACCAACCTGTGGATACACTTCTTGCGCTCCAGGTACTCCATCCCTGCTGCCACGTTTTCTGTCATTTTCACCAACATCTTCTGCCTCAGATTGTGACCCTCGTTACGCAAGAAGGAGAGAAAGTCTCCACCTTTGAGAAGATCAGACGACACAAATTGACGTGTAACAGAGTGGAGGTGGTGCAGGAGCCCTGATGCTGCTGGGAGACGACGTTACCCTGAATGAGCTCCATGATGATGTAGATGGGCTGTTCCTGAGTGCAGACTCCGATCAGTTTCACAATGTTCGGATGGTCGTACTGCTTCAGGATCCTGCGCAGAGCAACGTGGGGTTTATAGCTGTGTGTGCGCGTGTGCATGTGTGTGTGTGGTTTGTACTGACCTGGCCTCCATCAGGAACTTACTCTTGTGTTCTGGAGCCAGGTTCTCTTTGCAGGATTTCACAGCAACAGGAGTGTTATCAGATCGTAGACGTCCTCTGTACACCTCCCCAAAGTTCCCCTGCACAATCAGCCACACCATCAACTTAAAAAATATTTACACTCTACATACTGTATTCTACTTTAACATTTGTTTTAGGGTTTTTTTTTTATGGACTCTGGCTTTTGTCCGTTTTTTTTTTTTTTTTCTAAACATTTTTCATGATTTCTGTTCTTGTTTTATTTCTATTTCGTTCCGCTGATCTGGTTTTCTGCTTCTGTCCACGCCTGATTTGTGAGAATGTGTTTGTCTTGAGATCTTTGTGTTTTCTTGCATCATCTGTTCTTTCCTCGGTGTTTTATTCCCTCATGTTGTCAGCTCACGCTTCACCTGTTCCCAATTCCAATCACCCCAGGTGTTCGTCATTGTGTCTCGTTAGCGTCCCTTTAAGTTCACCATGTCTGTGGGATGTGCTTCCAAGCTTTCATGTTTTGTTCCTCCCTGCTCTGTTATTATTGTAAGATTTTGCTGCCACAGTAGCTTTTGTTTTGTCCTTACACCCAAAATAAATAATTACTCTTTATTTTATCCACGAGTTCCTGTGTCTGTCTGCACTTGGGTTGAATCCTCATGCAGAACCTGATATGATTCTGGTTTTTAAGCTTTCACAGCTGCACTCCGTCAGGTTTGATGCGTCATTCACCTTTTTGCATCAACGTTTGAGGAGAGTTGGACCCAACGATGCAGACTGACACAAAGAACTATAATAATAATAATTTTAAAAACTAAAGGACTTATTAATGAAACAAGATAAAACGGGTGGATGTGTCATGAATCAACAATGCTAGGCAGGAATGGTGAGAACAGAGGGAATAAAAAATGGGACTGTTGAGGAGACGGCTGCACCTGAGACTAATGTGAATGGGGAACAGGTGTAGTTAGACATGACAGGACAGAGGAGCAGGAACTCACTGCAGACAAGTTTAGGGGAAAGGAACTGCTGGCACATGAACACAGAAGAACAAAACAACAACAACAACCCACACAATATAAACATAACAACAAAAAACGTTATTTTATCTAACAATAAACACGTGACAACCCGATAACCGACACAAATCCTGATATGTGCCATTTGTATAATCTCAGGTTTTCAACTCTTTTTGGTCATATATTTAAACATTTTCAGTTGTATCTGTGTTAAATCACTGTTTGGTTTTTCTCTGGTTTCACTTTGGAATTCCTGTCTTTGGAAAAAATATTGTTATCAATAAATCAGAATGCATTTATTTATCCACCATACGTGGATCTCACCTGAATTTGGGTTATTCCTCTTAACATTTCCATAAGACTCTTTCATTTTATTAAAAATACCGTAACTCATATTTATGCAGAATAATTCATCCATCCGTTATCTTTTACCCGCTTTTTCCATTTTGGGTCACGGGGGTCGCTGGTGCCCATGTCCAGCAATCACTGTGCAAGGGGCGGGGTACACCCTGGACAGGTCGCAAGTCCATCACAGGGACACATAGAGACAAACAACCATTCACTCACACCTAGAGACAATTTAGAGTTATCAATCAGTCTAACATGCATGTTTTTGGTCTGTGGGAGGAAACCGGAGCACCCGGAGAAAACCCACGCATGCACGGAGAGAACATGCAAACTCCACCCAGAAGGGCCTCCGGACCGGGATTTGAACCGGGGACCCGCTCACTGAGAGGCAGCAGCTCTACCAGTTGTGCCACCATGCTGCCCAAATAATTAATCATTTTAAGTACAGTATATTCTATTTGCTGCTTTTTGTACAAAGTTAGGATATAAACATATTTTTAGCCTTTATCAAGTTTTCACAAAAACTAAACACTGTACAAATAAAACTGATATTTGAAACCATTTAATTTAATTTTAAAAAAATGTTTAAGAACACCACAGAAAGTTTATATGAAGATGGGAGGTTTTTGGGCTGAGCTAGAGGCAGGGCAGCCATCGTAGGTTCAACTCGCCGCCATGCCTAGATGTCATGGTGTCCTTCAGTGAGACAATGTCAAACTGTTTCCTGGGCACTTACATAGCTGCACGTTGCTCCACCTGGGTGTATCTCACATGTGATGTGTTAGATGCAGAGAACTAATTTTGTCATTGTATACAATGATGACGACACATAGAACTTTTTGTTCTAAATTTGAAACGGCAGCACTTTTACCAAATTGTGAGGGTTGTGTCAGGAAGGGCATTCGACATAAAACACTTTTGACAAAACTAATATGCAAGTTCATCTAACACCATACCGGCTCAGTTGAAGCCTTGGTTAACAACGACCACTACCGGTGCTGTTGACAAATACCGGTGGAAATTGTGCTTCTGTTAGTCGAAGACCACAAGGAGGGAAATGTGTCAGGAGACAGAGGGAGAAGAGGAAAGTCAAGAATGTAGGACTGAAGGTGGCAACTCTAACAGGCAAAGATAGAGATCTGGCTGACATGATGCTGAGAAGGAAGGTAGATGTTTTATGTGTCCAAGAGACCAAGTGGAAGGACAGCAAGGCTCGCAGCACTGGAACGGGGTTCAAACTGTTTTACCATGGTGTGAATAGAAAGAGAAATGAAGTAGGGGTGGTCCTGAAGGAGGAGTTGGCAAAGAATGTAATAGAGATGAAAAGAGTTTCAGATAGAGTGATGTGTCTGAAGGTGGAAGTAGAAGGTTTGATGCTAAATATTGTCAGTGGTTATGCTCCACAGATTGTATGTGATGGGATGGCATGTGTGGGTTTTCTCTGGGTACTCTGATTTCCTCCCAAAGACCAAAGACATGCATGTTAGGCTGACTTGCAACTACATTATCCCTAGGTGAGAGTGAAAGAGTAAATGGTTGTTTGTCTTGTTTGTCTATGTGTGTCCCTGTCATGGACTGGAGACCTGTCCAGGGTGTACCCCACCTCTCATACAATGATGTATGGATATGGGCACCAGTGACCCCCACGACTGGAAAAGGAAAAAGTGGGTAAAAGGTGATTGATGGATTCATTCAACCTTTATGTATACGGGTTAGTCCCCTTGAGCCTCGGGAACTCATTTACAAGAGAGACCTGAATTTAACAAAGAGTGATGACAATAGTAGACAATCTTAAAAGAAATCATACAAATTGAAAAAAACTAATGAAAGTAAATGGTATTAAAAAACAAAACAAAAACAGCTTGGTTGTAAAGCGATGTAGAAAACTAAAAACAGGAACATGTCTGCATTGGTTTTTCCCAGGAACTTGGCAGATGTTTGAAGCCACTCAGAGAGGTCAAGGTCAAGTGTTTCAGATCTTTGTGCAAGATAGTCCAGGAAATGGGAGCGGAGTAGGAGAAGGTCCTTTTGCCTAGTTCAGTCTGCACTGATGGGACACTGCATGTAATAATGTCCTGAGAGTGCACGCTGTAGCTGCACTCACGCAGTGACATGTAGGAGGAGATGTATGAAGGCAGCAGACCAAGAAGTGATTTAAAGATGAAAATGTACTAGTAAGAGAGTCTGTGCGACGTTAATAATGACTAGTTAACCAGTGAATACAGGGTACAGTGATGGGTGCGATAGTTACAGCCAGTCATGCATCTTGGTGCATCGTGATGGACAGCGTCCAGCATCTTCAGGATACTTGTAGGGTAATTCATGTAAATGTTCCCGTAGTCAAAGGAGTGAAGGAATGTTGCAGTTACAAGGCATTTCCTATCATTCAGAATTAGACAAGATCTGTTTCTGAAAAAGAAACCCATTTAAATTTTCAGTTTCCATAACAAGTTTTCCACATGGAGCTTAACAAAGAGATGCAAATCGACCAATATACCCAAATATGAATATGAGTTTGTCAATTCCTACAAACTGACAAACTCAGTAGGAGCACCATTTGAGGATAAAATCAAACGAAGAGCAGCAGAGACAGACTTCCTGTTAGCAAAAAACATCCATGGATGGATGGATGGATGGATGGATGGATGGATGGATGGATGGATGGATGGATGGACGGATCGATGGCTGGCTGTTAAAGACTCTGGGTGGTAAGAAAGAGCTTCCAAATGACTGGGCTACTACAGCAACAGTAATTAGAGAAAAGTAGGAAGGTAAATCAAGAAAGCTCTCTTCAGGTTGAGGGTGCAGTTCTACCCCAAGTGGAGGAGTTCAAGTGTCTCAGGGTTTTGTTCATGAGATGAGGGGTGAAAGGAGCGTGAGATTGACAGATGGATTGTTGTAGCGTCTGCAGTATTGTGGACTCTGTGCTGGTCCATTGTGGTGAAGAGGGAGCTGAGTTGTAAGTCAAAGCTCTCCATTTACCGGTCGGTCTACATTCCTACCCTCACCTATGGCCACAAACTCTGGGTAGTGACTGAAAGAATGAGATCATGAATACAGGCAGTTGAAATGAGTTTCTAGGAGGTGTGGTATTGCATGAGGATATCTGGAGTCGCAGAGAAGTATGTAAGACTGGTACAGGACATGTATGCGGACAGCAAGACAGTGGTGAGATGTGCTGTAGGGGTGACAGCTTCAAGGTGGAGGTGGGAGTGCATCAAGGATCTGCTCTGAGCCCCTTCTTGTTTGCTCTGGTGATGGACCGACTAACAGATGAGGTCAGGCAGGAATCCCCGTGGACTATGATGTTTGCAGATGACATTGTGATCTGTGGTGAGAACAGGGAACAGGTGGAAGAGAACTTGGAGAGGTGGAGGTATGCACTTGAAAGAAGAGGAAAGAAAGTCAGTCATAAGATGGAGTACATGTGTGTGAATGAGAGGGAGGCCGGTGGAACAGTGAAGCTACAAGGAGCAGAGGTCACAAAGGGGCAGGCCTTCAAGTACTTGGGGTCCACTTTCCAGGAAAATGGGGACTGTGGTAAAGAGGTGAAGAAGAGAGATCAGGCAGGATGGAGTGGATGGAGAAAAGTTTCAGGAGTGATTTGTGATAAAGGGTGACCGTAAAAGTAAAAAAAAAAAAAAAAATGTTTACAAGACCAGCTATGTTGTATGGCCTGGAGACAGAGAAATGGACAAAAAGACAGGAGACAGAACTGGAAGTAGCAGAAATGAAGATGTTGAGGTTCTCCTTAGGAGTGACAAGGATGGAAAAGATTAGGAATGAGATCGTTAGAGGTACAGCACAGGTTGAACATCTGGGAGATAAAGTTAGAGAGGACACACTGAGATGATTTGGACATGTCCAGAGGAGGGACAGTGGGTACATTGATAGAAGGATGTTAGGAATGTGGCTTTAATTTTTTAAATATAAAAGTGGGGGTTACAGCACTGAAACACTGACTTTTTTTGGAAGGCTTATTTATCTAACATGCAGCTGTCAGGAAAAAGACAGAGGAAGGCCAAAGAGGAGATATATGGATGCATTTAGAGAGGACATGAAGGTAGTTGGAGTGAGGACAGGGTGAGATGGAGGAGGATGACTCTCTGTGGAGACCCCTGAAGAGGGAAAAGCTTGAAGAAGAAGCAGCAGCAGGAGGATAAAGTTATTTGTATAACTGTTGTCATCTACATTTCCCCTGTAATTTTAACGGCAATTTAAACTGATCCAAAATCAATTTATTTTATAAAAATTTCAGATAAATACATTTTCATTTTAGCTCAACTTAAAATTCATTTCTGTCTTGAAACAACGACAAAATGTTTACTTCATCAATTTACCAGGAAATTTAGCAGCAACAAGAATAAAAGTTTTTACTTTAGCTTACACCTTTTCACTATTTCTGCTAACAGATGTAAATTTTACCCACCCGACCAATGAGGGGTCCCAAGATGACGTTTCTATGTTCCAGGACCCACTTGTCCTGTAAACACAAAACAATATACAATCTGTTATGTCAGTAATTGAAAAAGGTTTACAAGATATCATCATCTGAACTGTTTATGAAAGAGGAACAACTAGAAAATGCAGACTTTTAGAGGGTTTTGTGTGTGTGTGTGTGTGTGTGTGTGTGGGGGGGGGGGTTAATCCTTACCTTCAGTACTGGTTTCTTCAGTACAACTTCTGTCCTCTTGGTGATGGGTTGCCATGACGACTGTAGATGATGGATCAGCTTTGGGATGCTGCAGAAGCCCTCTCCATCCAGACGGTACAGATTCTACTGACACACAAGGAGAAGCGTTTACAGAGCTGAGCTGGTGTGAATTGAGGAGGAAGAGAAAACTTTTATTTTTTTAAATATTACTTTGATTTGTTGGCATGTTAATGGGGCTTTCATGTCCAGTTAGACAATGTCCACCCTTTATAAGTTTTATTACTTTTTATGAAAACAACATTGTAGAAACATGTTCTATTTCATATAGGCTTTGCAACATTGCACTGGATATTTTTTCTTCTCCTTGTTATAAACTTCTCTTATTTTTGTCTATTGAATTTGGGCTCAAATTGAAGTTACATCATGCCAGAGTGGGAGAAACATACATTTTTTGGTTGACTGACTCTTTGATCTTTATTGTAGCACCTACATTTATTTTAACTGAGAACTCTTGTTGTAGTAATATAGCCGGGAATTGTCCAGTGTTTCAGAAAGTAAGGAGACTGTTTAGTCTGTTGTGCTTTGGAGTGGTCTGCACTCTTTAACTCTTTTAGTTGTCCTCATTTCTTTATTTTTGGTGTGTTTGCAGGAGAATGATCAACTGCATCTGGAAACCATAGCGATCTTTGTCACTGGGAGAGAGGATCCTTTCCATCCACCCAAAGACATCAAGATAATCATTGATGGAACACAGGTCCTGAATGAAGACTCAAACATGGACTAAAGTTTTCAGTCCACTGCGTGCGAGAAGGAACCCACTAGCGAGAGCCTTAAAGTGCTGCACCTATACTCTGAGAATCTGGGGTTACAATACCAACATTTTTAGAGGTTTTCTTCTAACCATCATCCATCCATCCATTATGTTTTTACCCGCTTCTTCCATTTTGGGTCACGGGGGTCGCCGGTGCCCATGTCTGGTAATCACTGTGCGAGGGGCGGGGTACACCCTGGATGGGTCGCAAGTCCATCACAGGGATCTAACCATCATTAAAAACTTTAAAGACTAAAACATTGAATGGTATATAATCAGGTGCCTTTCACGTCAGCATTTTAACTTAAGATTCAATTCAATTCAAATTCAATTTAAAGATACTTTATTAATCCCAGAGGGAAATTAAATAGTAGATTATCTTAAATTGAGTGATGATGATTGAAGTTGGAGTTGTTTTGGTCAAATCCTAAAAATGCCATTGTGAGCGTTATCCCAAAACCTCGCCTGGTCCGTTAACACTCACATTAGGTGTTATGAATGACTCTCAGCTACTACAAAAACAAGTTTTAGCTCAATTTCCTTAAAGGTGACTGAGTTACTGTATATCCATTTTTGGAATATTTGATATTTTGCTAACAAGCAGATGAAGTTGACTCCAATGGGTTACTGGTAAAGTTTTAAATGAGCTGCTTAACCAGGTAGTGCTCAGATTATGTAGTGGGGGTGAGCCTCAGCTACTACCACACCAACGATCAGCTCAGCATCTGTAAAACTGACCCAACCATCGTCGCATTAGCTGCGGCAGCTGTTTCGATCCAGGTCCAAGAGTTCTTCCATTGTAGATATGTGTCTAATGACTTTTTTGTTAATTCATTTAACTGTTCAATTGTTAAGTAATTAATAATTAATTAATTGTTGTTAATTAAAATCTATTTGGTGGTTCATAAGATATTTTGCTAACAAACAACTAAACAACAAACACACACAGACAGGAAAAAAACACCATTGCCTGTCTTTTGCTTTCCAACAGCAGGTGGGAAAAGTGATGTAAGGATGTGAAATGCACACTTGATCTTCAGGAAAGTGTTCTGCTTCGTGCAACTGATTTACTTACGTCCGTGTACTGAATGAGGAAGTGCTTGCAGGATCCGTCCCACTGCACAGACAGCACATAACCGTGCTTTTCCTGACTCTTCCTCACCAAGAAGTCTCCATCGTTCTGCAGCAGCTGCTGGACCTCCAGTCTGGGGATGGCTCCGTGGTACCAGTCCTGCTGTCCCAGAGGACGGTCCACGTACACATCCTGCACAAAGGAGTGGACCTGGTCAACCTGGAGGAGAAGAAAACAGGAACGTTGGTCCAGCTGACAGGAATAACAAAACAATCTAAGAAGGCGTTCAGAGAGATTCTGCAGAGATTAGGTGGAAACACTTCAAAGGAGCGTCGAACCACTCCATCGTTTGTGCCTCCAGGGCAACAAAGTGATGAAAGTTTAGAGGAAGAAGAAGCTCATACAAAAAACATGCTTTTTATAGCTCAAATATATTAAGTCACTATTTAGAGCAAACATAAGTCACTTTTATGATTCACAGGCTGCAGACGTGCCTAAAATCTGGTGAGGTTGTAGCTGCAATTAAGTCCCAACTAATGAAACTCTCAGAAAGTAATTATTATATATACAGCTGGTTAACTTTCAGAGTCAATCGGATTTAAGACTGTGGCCACAGCTAGTTGACCTTGCACAAATCGGGTTAAAATCTGGTCAGTTTTACCGATATTAGATCAAATTTGATGCGATAGTAGCTGACAGTCATTCACAACAGGCTCTCAAAGCACTAACAGAGCTTTCAAAATACTGCAGGAAATCTGGCGCACTATTTCCAAGGTTTGACCAACATGACTGTAAATTATGTCATTTCTCAACATAAGATGATCTGAAACTCTGGCATGAAAGGTGGCGGGCGATATGCATTCCTTTAATAAATACTGATGCTTCAGTTTAAATAGAAACTCACCGACTGAGAAGTAAACTTGAATCTAGATCAGGCAACAACAAAAAAGTGAAAAAGCCTCAAAACATCCCAACGTGCAGTCCGAGTGTAAGAGCTCTGAAGTGTGCAGCTTTTTCTGCAAAATGATTTATTGGTTGTTGTGCAGCGAGAGGATCCAAAAACACTCAGGTACTGCAGAGAGATTTCACTCAGGGAATAGGGACGGGACATTTCCTTCAGGCGGGAACAAGTGTCCTTCGCTCTGAAGCTTGAATGAAGCACAGAGTTAATTCAGACAAATGTTTCTTCTGAAGAGACGTTCCAGCTGAAGGAAGTAAACTTATCTGATAATAATGTAATGAGAATAAATCTCCCTTTGAATATACTGCTGACCTGCTGAACACTGAAATCTGTTTTTTCTCCATTATTGCGTCTATTTTACTCAGTGAAAAATATTAAGCTATAATAAGCTATAAATATTAAGTTTTATTGCCCATTTTTACCATTAAGCAGCAAGAAACACAACAACAGCAGCCTTCTGCTCCTGAAGTCTTAAAACTGGACCTTCACCTGTTGCAGGAGCAGACGGAGCCTGAAGGTAAAAATCAGAGGCCAACTCTGTGGAAAACATTATTAGGTCTGAATTTACAAACCAAGGAAAAACTTTGTAGAAAAAGTTATTTCAGGGTTTTAAAAGGAGGTTCTGTTTATCTCAGAACAGAGAGGAAGAAGTCAGAATGTCAGGGCAACATCTGCTTATTAAAAGGTTCACATTACACATGTTAATCTGTTTAAAACATATTCTGACTGAAGTGCCTTGATAGGTTTGGAGAGATCATGTCTCTCCAGTTTTAGCTTCTCTCCAGTGGCTCCCTGTCAAATTCACAGTAAAAAATTTTAAATCTTATTTCTAACATACAAAGCCCTCAACAACCTAGCTCCATCTCAATATAAATATCTTTCTGTTCCATATTTTACGAACAGAGCACTTCGTTCTCAGACTGCAGGTTTACTTGTGGTTCCTAGAGTAAAGCAGAACGAGAGGCAGATCTTTCAGTTATCAGGCTCCTCTCTTGTGGAACCAACTTCCAGTTTTTGTCAGTGAGCCTAAAACCCTGTCTACTTTTAAAACATGGCTTAACACTTTCCTTTTGTGATGAATTTTTAAGCTTGGCTTGGGTTTCCTGAGCTATAGGCTTAAACTGCTGGAGGACAAATTGACCACATTTCCTCGGTTTTCTGCGGCCTTTACTTGCTCTACTCTCCATGTTAGTGTTCATTAATATTTCTATCATTCACGTGTGTTTTTCATCCTGTAAAAACTTGAACTGAACCAGTTCTGTGTCTGTCTGCGTCGCTTTCCAGTCCTCTAAACCCAAACCCATCGAGGCAGATGGAGGCTCATATCAATTCTGGTTCTGCCGAGGTTGCTTTCTGTTACAAAGGAGTCGTTTCTTTCCACTGTCGCCAATGTGCTGCTCTGAGTGGGGGTTTTGACAAAGTGAAGATTCAACAGATCAATGCCTTCTACTGATCAACATTTCATAATGGTTTGTAGTTTCCCGCCTTGACTTCTGTTGTCCTCCTGTTGTGTTGGTGCGCTAACAGCAAACTGATCTGAAATCAGATGACTTATCCTGACAGGACTTTTAATCTGAGCGGTGGACAGTGACCCGTGCGCTTTCTGCAGAAACTCAGTGTCTCAGCACTGCTCGTCTTTTTCTAACAACGAAATGAAACGCACAAATCATCAGATTTCTTTGCCGTGTTTAAAAATATGAAATCAGAAAGATTTCAGTTAAATCAAATTAACATTTGTCTGCGTAAACACGTCTGTTTTCAGCTGCGCAACTCTTGCATTTTTAAATGTAATATTATACCGAACCTACCTCGTGTTTGGGTTTAAAAAAGCTGCTCAGGTTGTTTATGATGCCATCCTTGAGGATTTTTCCTGGAAACTGATTGTTGTCCTGAAGAGAAAGAAATACGGCACATTGTGAGGGTTAGTGTGAATCTGCTGAAAACACCACGTGTTTCAAGGTTTTCACCAGCATTTTAAAAACCTCACAAAATCTGTTTACATCTCGGTGTGTGGTAACTTATGTTTAACCTACTTTGAAGCTGATTCAAACACACAAAACTGATCAGTCAAAATTTTTATTTCGTGTCAGTTTTCAGGCTGTTTAGTTGACACAGGAAGAATATTCTGATGCGTGCTCAAGGAAGAATAGAGCTATGCTGGAATAATCGTTTTATTTTATGCAATCCATCCTGAAGGAATTATAAGAGCAAACCACAGAGGAACAGTAAAGGTCTGCATAGGGAGAGCGTACGTTGGATGTACTGGATGTGAGTGAAACGGTGTCTGTGTCCAGCCTCAGGGCCAGAGGAGGCTCCTTGGATCCCAGCTGGTCCAGCTTCTCCTTCAGCAGAAGTCTCTGGATGTCCAGCTTGGCCTTGAAGCCTTGGGAGAGAGCAACTTGCTGCCGGCACTCCTCCATGGCATGTCTCTTACTGAACTGGTAAACCCTGCAGGAACAGGATGTAAACATCAGTAAAATGTTCGCTCTGTCTCAGGTTGTTTGTTTCTTAGGTTTAGATTTTATACACTGGGGGCTCAACCTGGCTCGTGAAGCTTTAGATGTAACAAAATAATCAAACTATTTTTTATAGGGTTTTAAAGTAAATCATGCAACATGCATCTAGAGCTTAATCACTAAAATCGATCAAATCTTTATCCTTTGAAAACGTTTCCAATATTTGTTGATCTTGTTTGCAGTTTTTATGAAGACATAAGTTGAGCAACGAGGTAATTTGAGATTTTTTTCTTTATTTTCATAACTTTATCCTGGTTTGTGTCGTGAGGTCTCAATGTTTTTTTTTATATTTTATGTTTCAGTGAGTTTAATTTTCCATTTGTCCTACAAGAAATCCCTAACGTGCAAAAAGAAGTGTCTCTTTTACTCATGAATTCATCCACATTATGTTTTTCACTATGTTAAACACTATAGAGGCTTTGCATATGACTGCAGAAACCCAAGAGGAATGAGAAAAGTCAAAGGTATCAGATGAGACATCTAACGTTGGAGAGGGCAGAGAGGAAATGGTTTGGATCTGTGTGGAGGAGAGGTGCTATAATGGAGCTGTCACGTTTTAGATAAGGTGGCAAAGAAAGATGCAGAAGAGGACAAGAAGATGTGTGAAGTGATGACTCGTGAAAGGTTGAGCTGTGATGAGCAGGAAATGCAGGAGGCAGTTAATGAAGGTCAATAAATCAAAACCTTCCTCAAACTAATGCATGCCGCCCGCCCCCTTTCATGTCAGAGTTCAAACCTGAGATCATTTTATTTTGAAAAAGGACTAAGTTTCATTAAAACGTGTCATTTGATTTGTGAGATAGTTGACTAACAGACAGACAGACGCCCCCTAAACAAATGCAATAATTTATCAGAGATTGAACAGAAACTGAGGAAGTGTTCAGAAAACAGGTGTGCTGATGAACAAACTGGACGAGACGTGAGGAGAGCCGAACATCTGAAGGACAAGACTCGAACATAAAATCCAAACTTGTGACGGGACCAGAGGAGCTTCATGATTACTCCACTGAGTCGCCCCTTAGGTTTTGATTAAAGGTTTGACTCTTTTTTTAAAAATGGGTGAAAAATTAATTCTCTGCATTTTTTCCATCTCACATGTGAGCACACATGCAGGACAGAGGGCTGCCATCTAGGTCAACGGGAGCAGCAAACGCCTTGCTCAAGGGCCCGCAGTGGGGAAAATGAGGGTGGACGCAGGTCTGGGTGCTTCACCTTTTCCAACCAAATGTTTTGTGCTGGTCTGAAGATTTACTTTATTTTCATTGCCATAATAACAGTTCTGGATAGCAACAACATTTTGATGGAGAATCAAACACATTGATACATTAGCACATAGTGGTGTGAAAGAACTTTGCAGGTTCTCATGATCCGTGTAAACACAGATACAGCATCTAAGGACAGGAAAGAAGAAGTGAAAAACTGTAAACAGCCAGATGTTGAAGGGGTAGTAGTTGGTTGCTGCAGCAATGCAATATCCATTTCACAGTTATTGTCATGATGAGATTTGAGATGTAAGGATAATGGGCGGGGTCACAGAGAGATGCTGTTCGTTTAACAGTCTCTCAGCCTGTGGATGCAGACTGTGAGCCATTTTGGTGGTCCTGGCACTGTAGACCGGAACCTTCTGCCTGAGGGTAACAGATGGAATAGACCATGTGCAGGATGTTGTTGACTTCTGTTCATGTTGTTGAACTTGCAGCCTCCGGATTAAATGCTTGCCTTTTCTAACCTCTACACCACCACTCCCCCTTTTTAAAATAAATTTATTCAGCTGCTGTGTGAACAAGAATCACATCCTTATGTCTAACTCCTGTGCTCCAGCATCAACGTGTGGCACGGGGGCTGCACAGCTGGAGAGAGAGTGGTGAAGGCTGCACAGAAGACTGCTGGAGTCAGCCTCCCCACCATCACAGACATCTACACTGCAGGAAGAGGGCCACCTGCATCATGAAGGACCCCACTCACCCAGCACACACACTTTTTGTGTCACTCCCCTCAGGCAGGAGGTTGAGGAGCATTAAGTGCAGAACCACTAGACTGAGGAACAGCTTCTACCCTGAAGCTGTTAGACTCATGAATCCCTAACCCAAATAATCACTGTCATGCCACTTTAAATGGAGATTTGTCACTCTGTGCTGCTGATTATCCATGCTGCTGATTTCTTACCCATACGCTGTTATATTCATACCCACCTGCTCACAACAGACTCATGTTCAGGCTGCTGTTTAATATACCATATTACATGGTATACATTACATATTACATTTTACAGTATTGTTTAGCGTATATCTTAGATCCTACTGTTTCTTATTTTCATCCATCCATCCATTATCTTTTACCCGCTTATTCCATTTTGGGTCACGGGGGTCGCTGGTGCCCATGTCCAGCAATCACTGTGCGAGGGGCGGGGTACACCCTGGATGGGTCGCAAGTCCATCACAGGACACATAGAGACAAACGAGACAAACAACCATTCACTCTCTCACTCACACGTAGGGACAATTTTTAGAGTTACCAATCAGCCTAACATGCATGTTTTTGGTCTGTGGGAGGAAACCGGAGTACCCGGAGTAAACCCACGCATGCACGGAGAGAACATGCAAACTCCACCCAGAAAGGCCCCTGGACCGGGGTTTGAACCAGGGACCTGCTCGCTGAGAGGCAGCAGCTCTACCAGTTGCGCCACCGTGCTGCCTGTTTCTTATTTTTATACTTTATATTTTTTTCTATTTTTAGGTGTAACTGGGACCTTGAGTACACAATTTTGTGCCACCTCATGTACCACATGTGATGCGAATGGCAATAAAGAAGAACCTTACAACAAATTTTCTCTTATTTCTCTTTCTAAAGTAAGAAACCAGGGTTTTTTATGGTGCTTTTTGATAAAAACTAACATTTTACCTTATTTAGTTACCACTATTCTAAAGAAGTATTATAAAATAAACTGACTTTCATTCTATTTACGATACTGAGTTGTTAAAATTCATTAACTCGACAAGGTTTCTGACAGAATCAGCAGTCTGACAGATACAGGAGGTTGCAGCTTTTCCTGCTAATTTACAATTTAAACACACCACAAAGGCAAAGCAACCTCTAACACCCCCAGATGTTACTCCCAGCTGTGCCTGACAACATTTAGAGAATAAAACCAGCAGTTCCTCTTGTCCTTCAGGAGTTTGATGATCAGTCCCCCAGGAGTGCAAACCTCTGAAATCTCATTGAAACTGAGATCCACAACTCCGAACATATTTTGGAAATTATTATTTATAACACCTCCAGTGCCTCCTGAGACCACACTGCTTATTAGTTGTTGCACATTAAGTTCTCCTGTTAGCTCTCAGGTGCCGTTCACACCTGGTGTTAAACATCCATCTTGGGTGGGTACGTCACTAAATGGTCAGCATTTATTTTTTGCACTAAGGCCCCATTTACACGGACACAGTGGGGGTAACGTAGTTGCCATGCCAGGTCATTAGATGGCGCTGTGAATTTTGTATATTCATCTAATCCACATGTGTGCTGCCTGGGACTGCTCAGTAAGGACTCTCCTCCGGTCTGAAAGCCCAGCTAACGACTTAACGACAAGTTGAAGCTGGATTCTGGATACGAGTCGACAAATTTGAAGAGAGATGTTGGAGCAACTATTCACTTAAAATTCCCCTCAGTTCTTATATTTAATCCATTCAATGTTTTAAGCTACGTTAAGCAAAGGAGTGACAGCCTGAACAAGCCAGATAAACAACATGGCGTCAGTACCCAGGATGACAACGGAGAAGAAGGCTCCAGTTCAATTTGCGGTTCGGTTAACGTGTTTTTAATAGTGTGTTCAGTTTTCTTATCAGTGTTTGTGTGACATACAGTTTGAGGTGGTGAATGAATAAATAAAAATCAAACCTGATGTCTTCATTTTCAACTTTAATAACATGAAATATGTTTTGCATCGTTTAAATCGCATAACTTGAATGACATAACGTCCAGATAACTTCATTAGCTCAGATAGCTTTGTTACATCTCCCACCACTAACAGAAACACGATTTATTATTGTTACTGTTAATTATTTAGCACATTTTGTGTGTTATAGTCCAGCGCGACACGTGAAATATGCCTCAACAGGCACGTTGGTGATTTCCAACTGGATGAGACTGGCATCTCTTCCAACACAAACATCGATCACAGCAGCTACACTCCGGGATAGATTAACTACGAGACCCAAAATATATTCCATCGGTCGTAGAAAAGAAAGCAGTTCGTCATACTTCACTGCCATTGTTGATTAAAAATATGTCGTCGATCCGCGTGTGCGTGAAATGTACATCTGTAGTGCGCATGTGGCCGAACCGCAGAGAGCAAGGTGCGGTTTCCCTCAAAATACGTGCCGTGTAATGTGTACCCCCTGATCTTTTGTTTGGATGTTAATTACCCACATTGTATGCAGATAAACACACAGCCACGCCACACAGGGAGCTGTCAGCGAGCAACAAACAAAACGAGATATGTGAGAACAACAAGAGACTTCACAGAGCTCGGTGTCAGAGCAGAGACAATTTAACATAAAAATATCCTCCACAATGAAACAAAGTGCACTGAAAGCCACAAGATGCTTTGAGCAACATCAGTACTGCGTTCAGCAATGTGAATTAAAATTAGAGTGACCACAGTGGGTCCAATCTACGGTGGCCCTAAGGTGTAAATGAACATTTGAAAAAACTGAATTACATTAAGCCAAACAGGAAGTTTTTTTTTTTCTTTTTACTTCAACAGCATAAAACCGAACAACAGAACAATATACAGTATTCATAAATTAATAAAAGTATATCACCACCAAGACACAGTTAGCAGGTTATCCTTTTAACTGTATCTCCGTTGTGTGTGTACCGTATATTGTACTGTCTGTTGTTCGATTTTATGCTGTTAATAAAGTAAAAAAAAAAAATTCCTGTTTGGTTTAATGTGATTCTGTTTTTTTTCAAACGTGATTTCGGCCACTTCCGCTTTGGTTTAATGTAATACAGTTTTTTCAAATGTAGCTGTGATTTTGTTATTTTTGTTGCGTTTTTTCAAATGTTGTTCATTTACACCTTAGGGCCACCGTACCAATCAGCTCTGAAACAATTAGAACAAACTCAAGGAAAACTCACCAGTCTGTTCTCGTAGTTCACTCTGATTAAATCATGACAAACTGAACTTTTTATTAAAGACTAAAACTTTTAGCACTAAAACAACTAAACAAAGCAACTAAAATTGAATTTAAAATTAGTTTAAAGGAACAAAGAGGACGCTCCACTCCTGTCCTCTAACGGTTCTGGGGCTAGCTTTTTGTGGTTTTGTCTTTCTGCTGGACTGATGATTTTTCGGATTACGTCAGAACATGTTTGCAGTTGGTGGTTTTACTGTAATGAGTCAAAATGGTCCCCTGCTGGTTGTCTGTTCCGCCTGCTTCTTTGAGAGATAATCATCTGTTGTTTCTTCTAACCAAGAATCTTTTAATCAATGTTTTGTAGCCACAGTTTTAAAAAGAAACATTTGATTTTAATTTGGCGTAGCGTTCAGCTTTGACCAGGTCTGATCTACAGTAGGAGCACTGGAAGTGCAAAACACAGGCATTACACATGTATTACAGTATTAAAATACTTTATTGTGTGTATATTTGTTTTGTTTAGTATTAAGTTTCAGTTTCAGGTTTTATCGTTCGTGTTAATATATTTTTTTTGTGAAGCCTTTGCTCTATGCTTGGTTCTCGGTTGTGTTATTGTTTCCTGTAGATATTTTAGCTCAGTGCAGCGCTTCTGTCACCTCCAATCAAACGTAAGTCTTTTGTGTATTTGTTATTTTTTCCACCTTGGTTGTGGAAAACCTGGAACTCCTTGCAAAAAAGATCTGAAGTTCTTGACTTTGACCTCTCTAAGGGATTTTAAACAACTGTTAAGTTCAATGTAAAATAAATATTTCTGTTTTTAATATTTTACACGTTTTATAATGTAGCTGTTTTTGTTTCATTTTATATCACTACTTTTCATTTTATATGTTTTTATATGAATGCTTATTGTTGTCTGTACCTCATTTATGGGTTTTGTTTAAAACAGGTCTCTATTGAAAATGAGTCCTCGTGACTCAACGAGACTAACCTGTATAAATAAAGGTTGAATTAAAAATGATGTATCATCAGAATATTCACAAAAACTGAAGTCCAGGTAATAACTTAAGTAGAAGTTTCTAGATTGAGGATCGACGGACTGTATTTAGACGACCAAATGCGTGGCATTAAAACGGACCAAGACCACCTCCTATTGGTTTGAGTGAAAACAGGTTCATTGCGTACTAAGAAAGTTTAGACCTGTATTGAATATACCATGTTTTCCGCCGTACACGCCGCACCGCCCCATAAGTCACATCAGTTCAAATATGTCTAATAAAGTGGAAAAATACATAAATGGGTCACTTCACCGTATAAGTTGCATCTATTATGCGCTGACAACCCGGAAATGTGGGCCGGTGTTGTGCAAAAAGTCGATTGGCTGACAAATGGCGGCAGCGGGAGCGTGCACGGGAGGACTTAAACAATCATTTAACAAGATTAACACTTAAAAACAATTATTTGTTTGTTCAAAATTATAGTAAAGGTGTGTCTTAGTTTAACATTTGTTTAATAAATGCACTCTGACGGTCAAATCAGCTGCATTCGATACATGGAAGTAGGCGCGTGCATGGGAGGACTCGCTGTGCATTTCTTCAAAATTGAACAAGATAACCACCTAAAAACAATTATTTGTTTGCTTGAGTTGAACTTTTACTTAATAAAATACTTTAACAATCAAATCAGCTGCATTTCAAAAGTATTTACTGCCTCGGTGCTCCGTGAGCACGCAGACAAGGAGGAAATCAGGAAGGAGGGACGCTGCACCTTTCTTCAAAACTTAACAAGACAAACACCTAAAACATTTATTTTGTTTGCTCAACATTATAGTAAAGGTGTGTCTCGGTTGAACTTTTACTTAATAAATCCATTTCGCTGCACCGCGAAATGCAGCTGATTTGACGGTTGCTCCAGGCGAGCTGGACGAAGGTGGCATCTATGGCAAGCTGACTGTGTCATTAATAGCCACTTTTACCTATTACATGATACAACGGCATGCCATACTACTCAAGTGCCATCTAGCGGCTGAAAATGGTAGTGTTGGGTATTTTCAGTCAGAGTGTATGAAAACGGTCACATCTCAGCCAAAAATTGGTTAAATAAAACAATAAATATGTCGCTTCGACGTATAAGTCACAGGGCATAAATGGTAAATGGACTGTACCTATATAGTGCCTTTCTATCTTATTTCAAGACACTCAAAGCGCTTTACACTACAATCTGCGTCCTCATTTACCCATTCATCCAGCACTCTACTAGATCTCTACAAAGCCAAATGAACACATCATTCTAATGAGACTATTCAGTGCTTTTAGATCACGTTCATACACTGATGGGACACACATCAGATGCTGTGAGGGATTCAGTGTCTTGCCCAGGGACACTTCAGCATGTGACTGCTGGTGGATTCGAACCCCCAGCTCTTGCATTGAAGGACGACTGCTCTAACCACTCAGCCACAGCCGCCGCATACAAATAATGCAAAAAACCTGCGACTTATAGGGCAAAAAATATGGTATTCAAATGCAAACTAAAAGCTAAAGAGAGCTTAGCGTACCAGGTCTGAACAGGCTCTCAGAGGCCAGACAGACTCAAAGTTCTGCACAGCTACCAAAGGTCAAGAGCATTATTTTAAACCATGTGAGGTGTGAAGTCATCATCACAGCAGGCCTCTCACCTCTGGCCTTTTCTCACACCTTCCTGCTCGTCCTCCAGCTCCAGCTCCAGCTGTTCCACCAACATCTGCTGCGAGCCCAGGGAGTGAGCCAGGTCCAGCAGGTCCTCCTCTATCCCAGTCAGTCTGAAAATAAAAGCAACATAAAAAGAAAGAACACGTGAGGAGAGGAAGTGAAGGAGACGTATAAATAAATGGGGAATTAAAGAAGAGGAAGTTGTAAAGACACATATAAAGGAAACACTAGTTTTGTTATTAGAATGAGAGATTGTGTTTTTTTTTGTCCTCACTTGTGCTGTAAAGTCTCAAGTGTGAGGTCATTCACTTCGATTTCTTTGGGCTTCAGAGTCTCGATGTCCTCCAGAAGGCTGCAGTCGAAGTCTGCACAAGCAGGAATCTCCCCCACAGACCTGAAATCACAGTTTTCTCAGTGAGGAGGGGTTTGAGACTGCAGTGCTGCTGAGGACGAGAGGGGAGCTCTGCCTCCGTCTACCTGTTCTGATGGATGAAGTTCTCGTACTCGCTGTGAGGATTGATGGCTGTCAGAGTGGTGGACATCTCCCTGTGGAGAGTCACCACTTCATGGTGGAGGAGGGTGGAGATGTCGAAGTACTCCTGCAGGATCTCCTTTCTGCAACACAAGTCGAGGAAGGAGAGAGAGGCAAATCTGATTTCAGACCTTTAGATGACATCAAATTCACCCATTTTTTAGAGTTGGCGTCCTAGCGTTCCCTGAAGGTGCATTCAGGTGCGTCTTAATAAAGTAGAATATGATTGAAAAGTTAGTTCATTCCAATAATTTTAAAATTCAAAAAGTTAAACATATTTTATATATCTCCCTGGATGATTGAGCTTACAGACCTTTTTCTGAACCTCTTTGGCCTCGGTTGTCCTCAAGCTGTTTCTGTGAGCAGCAAGTTGGCCTAAAAAATGTGATACTTTTGAGATTCCAACAGGAGGTTGGTTTGAAACACAGTGAAGGCTACCTATGGGACAGATCTGGTTGGCAGGCTGCAGACTGAGGAAGTCCTCTGGATGTGGGTCGAAACTTTCCTCACTTAAAGAAACTGGTCCAGATGTGATGATTTAACCGTTGTTGTTGTTAAACATATATTATACTGATTCATAACACAGATAGATATATGTCAAGCATTTACTCTGATTTAATTATTACAGCTTAACTGAAACTCAAAATTCAGCTCCTCTGAAAATTTGAATTTTTACATAAGGCCAATAAAAAATACTTTTTCATACAGATGGTTTATTGAAAAGTATGTTCATGAAGATTCCCTCGGTACTTGGTTCAAGATGAGAGTTCTGCGATGGAGTTAAACTCAAAGCAGTCTGCTCCTCAGATAAATAATAACTTACTTTTATAAATGTTTCTGCTCGGTGTCCTGAGATGACTTCTGTTGTGACTTGGCGCTATATAAATTAAATGAACTGAACTGATTTGGGGCTGTTTTCACATGAATGACTTCATCTATGTGGCGTTGCATGGAGGCCGTCAGCCTGTGGACCTGCTGAGATGCTGCTTTGATAGAAGCCTTCAGCTGGTCTGCGTTGTTGGGTCTGATCAACAACCCTTTAGAGCCTCTGTGGGTTTAGGCTGTGAGTCCCAGTCATGCGCGGCGATGCCACGGTCATTAAAGCAGGCGTTGGTTTGGCAGAGTGAGCAGAGTCAAGTCCTGCTGGAGAATTAAATTTCACGTCTTCATTAAGTTTGTCTGCAGATGGAAACATGAAGTGTTTTAATATTTCCTGGTAGAAGGCTGAGGCGACTTTGGACTTGATTTTTTTTTTAAAGTCATCTGGAGAACGTCAGCAGATCACATGGTTTATGTTAGACTGAGCAACAGCCCTGTCCTTTACATCCTTAACCCCGGCAACACGTTTGGCATCGTCTCTGGTTTGGTTTGCACTGAAACAGGGAATGGGTCAGTTGTAGAACAGGTCGTGGATCTGTCGATGTGGGGGCTCCAGCTGCAGTCCATGCTTTGTGAACCAGTTGGTCTTAAGTGTTATATTCTAATTTTAAGGTTTTTCTTTTTCCTCTAGGCCATATGTGTCAAACTCAAGACTCGGGGGCACAATGTGGCCCTCGTTGACATCATATCTGGCCCCCAAGATGTTCATTTAAATGTAAAATACTTTTATCACTTTAATTTTTTCCAGTAATCTTTGATTACGATGTCAAACGTGCAACAAAGAACATCAAATGAGACCAATCAAACTCTTGTTGAGGAACCTGCAACCAAGAAAAGATGTTGGATATCTAAATTAAGTTAATGTAGATTGTGAAACAGGCTATTAGTTTGAAAAAGGTTTAAATTTTGGCCCCCTTTTGTAAGTGGGTTTGCCACCCCTGATCTAGGCCATAATCATCAAATCAACAGAAACACTTGACTTATACATCACTCTGTTTGATGAATCTATACATGTCTTGAGTTTCACTTTTTCATGTACCTGTAAAAGTCAAGTTCTGAACTGCATGACCAAAATTTAAATGTTTACACAGGAAATAAATGATGAACGCTGACAACTAAAATCATTATTGAATGGATACTTAACGTACGATGGGTGACAATTAAATATTTTGGATTTTAAAAAGGCAGAAAATGTGAAGATAAAGATGGAAGTGTTCAGAAAACAGATCAGACTGCTGTACAGAAATCAAGTTTCCTCAACATTCTTTTGGAGATTTTGCTGAAAATGAGTTGTGACCTTACAGTATGAGCACCATCTCCTCCTGCAGCGTCTGCAGCGCGCCGAGCAGAGCCGGCTGCATGTGCCCGCAGTGATGCTGATGGTACACCTGAGCGGCTCGCACAGAGAGGACGTACTCATTATGGAGCTCGTGGAGCTTCCCCACAGCCTTGATGTAACGCTCTTTGTTCTTGTCTCGATCCTTATCTGAGCACAAACCAACAGGTTTAAAAGGAAAAAGAAGAAGAAGACACCACAGGGCCTCAGCCTGAAAGTGATTCAGGAAGTGAATATTGTGTGGAAAGCCCACCTTTATTTGAGTCCTGGTACTTTCTCTTCGCCTGAGCTGCATCTTTATGTGCCTGCCTGTAGCTGTTCTTCAGCCGCTCCAGCTCCAAGCAGGTCACCTTAAAATACAGTTTCATAAAATACAAACTTTACCCTAACTGGCCGGTCTTGCAAGGAACATTGCTCCAGTTTTATGAAACAATAAGTTGCTTTGACAACAGCTGCACTTTGGTTTAGTCATGCATCTGTAAATAAAAGTGTGAGTGAATTATTTGAGCTTCTTGGTGCGATGAGTGTGAGATTAACACACACAGACACACACAGGAAGTGGACGGCAGACCTGCACAAACAAACACAAACTAGATGAGGAAATGGTTTGACCTTTGTTGTGGAGCTTGGTAAATGTTTCGACACCCTTGATAGCATCTCTCACACAGCTTCTTTTTTTGTTGCAGCTGTTTCAACCTCATCTGAACATCTAAGTCCTGCAGATCCACAGAGCTCTGCTCAGATAGGTGGGCTTCATTTGCAGCCTGACAGCAAAGTGTTAAAAAAACAACATGCACTCCAGCACGGATCAGTGGACGTGTTGGCAGCGTTTGCTTGATGTAAAACAATAAAAGCCACATGGAGCAGCTACCAGTTTGAAATGACATGAAAAGTGTTTATTTCTTTATTTTTTAACTCGTTGGAGGTTTATCTGACTGGTGCTGATTACAAGCTGCCACCTCAACTGCATCTAAGCTCACTTCCTCTGAAACGTATCAAAACAAATCTAAATGACGTTTTCTGAAAGTGGAAGTCAGATTTTGTGCTTTAATAGTATTTACTGATTATTGCGCATGAACTTTGATGTTCATTTTTATATTTGTTGAGAATTGAAAATAAAACCCCTAGTTAGGACGAGGAGGAGAAAAAGGGGTCTGACTTTAATTGAGCTTTTTTATAACCAGCAGAACAGCATTGTGTGTTACTGTGTGTTACGCTATATGTTTTACTGTGTATTACCCTGTGTGTTACAGTGTGTTACACTGTGTGTGTTATTGTGTGTTACTCTGTGTGTGTTACACTGTGTGTGGTAATGTGTGTTGCATGGCAGCTGAAAAAATGGAACAACTGATTTTTATAAATAAAACCTGCTTCTACATCATTGAGGCTGTGTGGTAATGGAAATATAGAAACACCACTGTGTTTGTGTGTCTGTGTGTGTGTGTGTCTCTGTGCGTGTGTGTGTGTGTGTGTGTGTGTTTGAGCTCCCACCTTGTTGAGCTCCTGCGTCAGCAGGTTCCAGTGCTCGGCGTACGTCTTACGGAGCTGCTGTTTGTCTCTGATGAGCAGAGTCAGTTTGCTGATGGGACCGTCCTGCAGGTCCTCAGAGCGCCTCCTCATGATCTGACTCAGGGACTCCGTCTGCGACACCAGCACCCCCCAGGACTGAAAGACATGAACCAAAAGGTCAGGGGCCACCAGTCGTGTACAAAAATTGTTTCTTCTATCACTTCGTGGGTGAAAACAAACCTGTCGTGGTGCCTTTTCCTCTTAAATGAACACATTAAACATTTATAACACTGTTCAGTGACTGAATTGAAACGTTGGACATTTTTGAAGAATTCATGTGGATGTGCTGGTTAGAGATTCTTGAAGATTAAAAACATAAAGCAGCCTCAGTAACGACAGACTGAAGGAAATGTAATTTTATTGATACTGAAGTTTAAAATAAGAACACAACTGCAACAAATATGAAGCAACAAATATTTGTATTTTAACTGATTCCTTTAGGCTTCTTTAACCCATTAAGACAAAATGGCTTTTTGTTTGAAGAATGTGATCAGATAAGCATGATTTTCTGATCTCATTTGACTCCATGCGTTGCAGGTCAGAGGAGCTCACCTTGTTGAGCTGACTGATGTAATCCAGTCCGGCATGGGTCTGAGGTCGCTCCATCTTCTCCACCATGGCGGTCATTTGGTGCAGCTGCACTGAAAACTCCCGCTCGCTCTTGGCCCTCTGACCCATCCACTTCTTCATGACCTCCATCAGATGAAGCTCTGAGTCCAGCAGCCTCAGGACGGCTGCATGCGCCTGTGGACACCGAAAATCCTCCCCAAATCCCATCTCTGACCGGACCTGGACAGGCTCTCCTCCAGCCTGTGGTTCTGCTGTGAAACCAGCAGCAGCAGAGTGGAGAGCAGAAACTGTTCTGTTGGACCAGTGTCTCTGTGTGTTTCACTTCCCTGTGAAGCAAAAAGAGCTCAGCAGTTCATGTGCGTAGAACTTCCTCATATCTGTTTGAAACCGGTGCTTCTTTCAATTTACAGCATTCAACTTCTGCACAATGACAATTTATCTCCTGATATGACTGTGTATTAGTGCCACGTAAAACTCTGTTTGAGCATAAACATAAAAATAATACAGGAAGAGTTTGCAGTCATTTGAGCTGTGAACATCTTTGTGCACGTCACATCATGACCACTGTTTATCTGTCGCTCTGCTCATCAACACCAGAGTCAATCGGCTGGCTTTTCTACACCTTTTACATTTGTGCTCAAGGTCAGAGTAAAACAACTTTTGCAACAGTTCATTCATAAATGTGTCACATAAATCTAAAGCACTGCATCACTTCTGGAGATTACCTCGTGTCGTAAACCACCACTGAAAATTTTTATCAGTTGGATCAAAGCCAGCGACCTTCATGATGTTTGAATATCTGCATTAAAACATGATTCCATCGACAGGATGGAGGAGGGTTTTTACATGACCCCGCCTTCTAACGCCAGTCTAAACATGATACTAGTGGGAGGTTGGTCTTTGTGAAATAGTCGATCCAACGTGGTATAATAAGACTCAAACACTCAGCTTATTTTGAGCTGAAAAAGACTGAGCAGGTGCAGTCGAGGTTGGAGCGCAATGAATTCAATTCAATTCAGTTCAGTTTATTTCTATAGCACCAACTCCCAACAGAAATTGTCTCAGAGCACTGAACAGAAACATTCACATGCATTATAAAAGCCGATTAATAGAAGTTCTCTATCTGAGGAAGCGGC
This sequence comes from Nematolebias whitei, assembly GCF_014905685.2. Lineage (NCBI taxonomy): Eukaryota > Metazoa > Chordata > Actinopteri > Cyprinodontiformes > Rivulidae > Nematolebias > Nematolebias whitei. The sequence goes on along the minus strand of NC_056499.1, from coordinate 7,004,204 downwards.
AGATTGCGCTGAATCTTCACCTTGTCTCAGTCTCCCATCCTGAGCAAGCACAAAGGAGACAGTGGAAAGGAAAAACTCCCTTTGAACAGGAAGAAACCTCCAGTAGAAGCAGGCTCAGGACAAGCAGCCATATGTTTTGACCAGCTGGGGTTTGAGAGGACAGGAAGGAGGAACAACAAACACAGAATGGCAGATCCAGGTGAACTTTCTATAGGAGGAAAGATAAAAAAAAAAACATGTTAAGATAGAAATAATTACAAACGCAAACAGGTGGAGTAGAGCCAGTAAAGACAGCAGCAGAGGGAGGACATGTGGTCAGTTTGTTCTCCAGCAGTCTAAGCCTATAGCAGCATAAGTAAGGGATAGCTCAGGAAACCCAAGCAAACACTAACTATAGGATTTATCAAAAAGGAAAGTTAGTGTGTCAGCCTCATGGACAGAAACTGGAAGTTGGTTCCACAAGAGGGGAGCCTGATAACTGAAAGCTCTGCTTCCCATTCTACTGTTGGAAACTCTAGGAACCACAAGTAAACCTGAAGTCTGAGAGTGAAGTGCTCTGAAATGATGGAACAATAAGATCTGTAATATATGAAGAGGATGATTTACGATCATCATTGTAAAATTTAGTCGGGGAGGGTATTACGACCGACCCTAAGTCCCTCTGAAGCAGCTAACACCAGTAATAAATGAATACAGCCCAAGCATCAGTCTCTTCCTTAACGACGTAACTAAACATGTTGATTTTAAAGGAGACAGTCAGCATAAAATCTGCACATTTCCTCCTCCAGTTTGCATTCTGGATTTGAAAGCCAGCAAGTAGTGGACGGTTTATGACCATGCTGCAATGTATCCCTGCAACCTCAGAGCGGGGAATTATAACCTATTTATTTATACAGATGTTGTACAATATTAAAAAGTCAGCAATAGTTTTCACCACTGTTGAGCAGAATAAACATAGAAGGTGAAATTGGGGAATTTTTTTGTCATTCAACCTTTATTTATACAGACTAATCTCATTGAGCCACGAGGACTCATTTACAGGAGAGACCCGTTCCATGACATGATCAACATAAGTTATAATATCCTGATGCTGCTCAATAAATCATTTTAAAAAAATCTAACAAAGATAAGTCAGATCTTCTGGATGGATTCTTCTTGATGAAGTGTTTCGTCTTTTATCCAAAAGACTTCTTCAGTCTGAGGAGCTGCAATAAGCTAAGTCTTATAAATAGCACCTTCACATAATGGATCAGCCAGTTTGCTGGAGACAGCCAGAACTAGCTGTTCACGTGATCAAGGAGGACCATCAGCCTAACAATTGGTCATTAGTGCCCCGATGGCCGCTTGCTATTCAGAAGGCTGAGTGATGCTAGCAATAATAGCATTGTAAGAGGGGGACAATTAAACATGGATGACCTCCACCCCTGTTTAATGATGGACTGTTTCTTTTCACAAAGATGGCCTCCTTTACTCCTCTCAAACCATTGTTCCTCTCTATCCAGGATGTGAACGTCTTCATCCCTGAAAGAGTGACCGCTGGCCTGGAGATGAGTGTAGACCGCAGAGTCCTGGCCTGATGATGTTGATTTTCTGTGCTGGTCCATCCTTTTGGCCAGTGGCTGTTTAGTTTCCCCGATGTAAGACTGATCACCCTCCTGACACTGAACAACATACACAATATTACTCTGTTTGTGCCTGGGGACTGGATCTTTGGGATGAACCAGTCTTTTCCGTAATGTATTTTGGGGTTTAAAAGCCACTGGGACATTGTGTTTAGAAAATAAACGTCTCAGTTTCTCTGATACCCCCTCAACATATGGAATGACCACTGGTCTGGGTCTGGGTTCCTCCTTTTCACTTGTTGGCTGACTGGAGTCCTGTTTGGGTTTCTTCTCTACTTTCAGGAAGTTCCATTTAGGACATCCACATTGCTCTAGAGCCTGTCTTGTGTGGGATTTCTCCTTCTGCCTGGCTCCCGAGTTAGTGGAGATGCTGTCTGCTCTGTGGTACAGAGTCCTGATGACTCCTAACTTGTGCTCCAGAGGGTGACGGGAGTCAAACTGCAAATACTGGTCTGTGTGGGTGGGTTTGAGGTACACCTCAGTTTGCAAATATCCTCCTTCAGAGAGCTCACAGTTCAAGAAAGCCAAACTGACATTTTTTACATCTTCTTGTATGAACTGCACACCTGTAGGAACCATTTAAAAGTATATAATTTTAGGTCTAGTGCACCACGAGGTGTTCATGGTCAGAAGAGACTTGGCACTATTTAATTTCCATCATCTAGATTTGGAATAGAGTAGCTCACGCTTTGCAGAGATGAGAAACAGGTTCCTGCAAAAGCTTTCCAACCCAGCTTCAACCAAAATACTTAAATCAGAGTTTCGTAAGTTTCAGGTTGAGTCAGACATCTTAACTGATCAGGTCCAACCAAAAACATTTTCTCAGAAGTGCTGAGTGACATTCAAGGATTCAAGGTTCTTTATTGTCATTTGCATCACATGTGGTAAATGAGGTGGAACGAAATTGCTTGCACAGGGTCCCAGTTACATCCAACAAGATTACTGTATAAAATGTAAAAGAGAAACAGTAATAAGATCTAAGATATGAACTAAGAAAAACATTATTTAAATAATACACTAAGCACTAATGGCATAAAAACATTACGCCGAACATCAGCACAAACATGAGTCTGTGAGCAGATGAGCACGAATGAACACAGCAACGTGAAACAGATCAGCAGCAACGTGAAACAGATCAGCAGCAACATGATGTGATTTTTTTTCACAGTGATTATTCTGGCTAGAGATTCATGAGTCTAACAGCCTCAGGGTAGAACTGTTCCTCAGTCTAGTGGTTCTTTAGCTCTTCAGCCTCCTTCCTGAGGGGAGCGGGGCAAAAAGTGTGTGTGCTGGGTGAGTGGGGTCCTTCATGATGCAGGTGGCCCTCTTCAACCTCCTTCCTGAGGGGAGCGGGGCAAAAATTGTGTGTGCTGGGTGAGTGGGGTCCTTCATGATGCAGGTGACCCTCTTCAACCTCCTTCCTGAGGGGAGCGGGGCAAAAAATGTGTGTGCTGGGTGAGTGGGGTCCTTCATGATGCAGGTGGCCCTCTTCAACCTCCTTCCTGAGGGGAGCGGGGCAAAAAGTGTGTGTGCTGGGTGAGTGGGGTCCTTCATGATGCAGGTGGCCCTCTTCAACCTCCTTCCTGAGGGGAGCGGGGCAAAAAGTGTGTGTGCTGGGTGAGTGGGGTCCTTCATGATGCAGGTGGCCCTCTTCAACCTCCTTCCTGAGGGGAGCGGGGCAAAAAGTGTGTGTGCTGGGTGAGTGGGGTCCTTCATGATGCAGGTGGCCCTCTTCCTGGATGTGTAGATGTCTGTGATGGTGGGGAGGCTGACACCGACAGACTTAATTTATCTTATAAATCCTGCAACAAGTTTTCCAAAGAGCAGCACAAGAGCAGCCAGTAACAGCAGTGCACCCCCACTCTGTGTTGAAAGAAAACCTTACTTTTGTGTTCTAACACATTTTTTAAAAATCAGCCAGCAATCTAATACAGATATATTTATTCAATGTTTTCTACTGAGGTTGAAAATTTGATGTTACCTTGTAAAACATCCAGAGCAATATCTTATAATATCTGCAGGAAATCCAGTGAGCTGTGGGTAAAAATATCTCCTCTTCTGCAGTGTCGAGTTGCGCAGGGCTTTCATCAAATGAGCATTTTTCTTTTTATACGTGCTGACATAATGACTTACTTAGTTTTAGGAATGTAGACGGTCGGCCACTGCCCAGGAAATAACCCCGTTCTCAATCTGTATCGCTCTGGATAGGTAGGGGCTAGAGCAACCATTAAATACTGGTTTGGTTTTCTGGTGGCAACTTCAAAACTCTCATGAAAAACATTTTCTGAGGGAACAATCTGAGCTAAAATACCCACTTGTAACTAGACTCTTGGATTTTTAAACAAGAGCATATACTGTAATTGCTGCTCAAACTAATTGTGTGGCTGTGATCTCCCGGTGAAATACATTTTATGCAAGCATGAAAACACTTATATTTTTATGATGATGATACTGGTTAAAGATTTTAACCACTATCAGAGGCTTGAAATATTACATTGTCCAAAATAACCAGATGTATTTTTCCAGGAGGAGAAAATTCATCTTTAAAATAATGAGGCCGATCTTCAACAAACTTTATATTTTTATCCATCTTCTACAGTTCAACACATGGACTGAAAAGATGCATAAGTCTAAACTATATTTGCAGGTACAGAATCAATAATGTGATCATTCCCAAAAACATATTAATAAAAATAGATTTTCCACATCTGTGACGACTACACAAGAATGAGGCGATTTAAGTCCAAGGTCAGATTTAACTTACTTGATCAGAAAGAGTTATTTTCATAGATTTTCAGGAAGCAAAAGGCAAGGTTGTACCGTCAGAGCAGAGTTTTTGTTTGCCTTACGCCACTTGAAGTTATTTTTTAATATTTGATTTAATGTGAAATTTATCCAATGGAAACCTTATGCAGGATTGTACGCTGGGGCGTTTCAATCTGACAGTTTTTCTTACCTTCCAAATGATCCTTTACCAATTCTCTGATGCAGTCAAAGTTGACTTTATCACACAGGTAACAAGTCTGCATGATGCCTTTGGTGTGCAGATCTTGTTTATGCCTAGTCGTAAACACGCACAAGTTAGGATCTGATGATTCAATCTCATCAATACTGTCACTGGACTCGAGTCCCTCACAGAGGAGCTTCTATGGTCATGATGGACCGGAGACCTGCCCAGGGTGTCCCCCACCTCTCACACAGTAACAGTTGGATATGTGCACCAGCGACCCAGAAAGGAAGAAGCAGGTAAAAGATGATGGATGGATGTTCATCAGTAACATGAGGGTGGTAGTGGCTGAGAGAAGAGAGGGGACACATTTCTGTTTTACGGATCAGACACCAAAACTCTTTCCTTTACTTGTAGTCTAATACTTGATTGGCCTTAAGAGGCTGGGTAACGTTTGCTTATTCAATTCAAAATACTTTATTAATCCCAAAGGGAAATTAAATGTTGTTATAACTCATCATCCTGGTTTCTTCAAGAGTTATACAAAGTAGATGCTGATGGCTGTGGGCAGGAAGGATCTGCAGAAGTCCGTACCACAGAGGATCTAAAGAAACTGGCTGCAGATGCTAATCCATCCACCTGGACCCAGCAAGCCTCTTGGTCCTCCTGGGCAGCAGGATCACCTGAATGTTGGGCAGAACTCCTCCCTGAGCGGTGGTCACTCCTCTCAGCAGTTTGTTGAGCTCCTCATCATTGCAGACTGCCAGCTTCAGGTGTTGGAGTAAGATCCTGGTCTTCTTGTTACCATGAACTGCGTTTCCTGCCAACTCCAAGGATCTCAGCAGTCAGTCACTCGAGCACCTCCTCCAGGTAGACGGAGATGCATCCACGGCACCTCCTTTACAACTCAATTGGGATTTGGGTCTGAGGTAATATTTGAGCTTTGAGATGTTAATCAGCTGCTCCCGGTTGTTAAAACCACATTGTTGTCATGGTTACGCTTCATGACAAATGTCCAAAAGTAAAAAAAGTTTCAGTAAAAATCATTCCAGCTGCACAATATTCAACACCAGAGGAAGTAATCATATATAAAAAAAGCCATTTATATCCAGAAAAGAGAGGAAATAAAGTTTTCAAAAGCAATATACCAGATTGAAAGTAACAGCCACTCCAACATGCAGCCACCTTGAGCAGCACACTTCTAGAACATTGTGATATATTAACATATTAAATGGGGTAACACATCATTTAGTGACCTCTAAGATCAGTCTTGAAAAGCAATTCGATTACCTCTGGGTCCAACCCGTGGTCAAGTTGGATTGACACATGTCAAATGTGAGTTTGATGAAATGTGTATTACACTCCCTTATGCGTTTGTTGCAAAGTAGTTTACTTTTGTAAGACCACGCTGTGAATTGAGCCTCACATCATTACTTTTACTCACGGTTTGTGATGGTTTAACCCCTCTGGTAAAAACTCACCGGTGAAATTAAATGGACCAGATCAGCAAAACCCTCTTGAGACGAGGTTATGTTGCGTTCTTGTGAAGGCAGAAGTCAAATGTCTTGATGTAAATGTTGTGGTTTTGTCTTGTATAACTGACCTCAGAGGAGACCGCAGATGTTTGACCACAGCTTCTAAATGAAAGATCGGCGACTAAAAATCACTTTAGGGGAAATAATGTTTTAAATATGATGGGAAATAAAAATGGGTTGATTAATTAAAAAAAAATGTAGCAGCACAATTATTTGATGCCAGAATCACTTCTTTTTTTGCACAAGCCCAACTTTTTCTGGATTGAGGATCAGTTTGTGGCACTGAAACATCATTTACACCTAAACCCCATAAAGTCCTGAGTAAGCAGCCCAAACTTTACAACCAATCTGCTCCCCCGGGCGACCTACATGGCAGCTCTCTGCTCCACACAGAGGGCTGCGGTAGCTCAGAGGCTGCATCAGGAAGGGCATCCAACGTAAAAACAATTGTCAAGTGTTCATGCAAGTGAGTTCACTATGGCGAGCCCTGAGCAAGGGAACGGCCGAACAAAAAGACAATTTTATTTATATATATATAATATATATATATAGTGCAACTTAAAAAAAAATACTAATCCTTTACCACAATATCAGTTCAATAACTAAACAGACTGACCAAATATTTTTTTAATCCAAGTGCATTTTCAGTTTTGAAATAAAGTGCTTTCACTTCAGTACAGTGGCACTTCTCATTCAGCTCTGACAAATGCACATTTACTAAAACAAAGGGACAAAACACGTTTAAATTTGCATAGATCTTTATTTTAGTAGAATCTATAATTGACATCAATTAAATAAAAAGGAGAAAACAAAAGCCCCCAAAAAAACAATCTTTAAATTACAAGAAAAATTACACTGCACCATTCATATAGTAGAAAAATAGGCCTTATATTTTAGAGTTACGTCCCGTGTGAGATACACAGTCTTGTACATTGATCATCGGTCAGAATCTGTAAGGTACCGAGCCCAGCCACAGGTCAGGAACCTCACAGGGAGGCGGGAGGGGGTCGACAGACCGGACCGAGGCTGCGCCGCCGCTCTTCGTCACAAAGTGTTTCAACTTTAACAAACGTGCTGATTCAGCCCTTAAGGTAACGGTGACGGGATACATTCAAGCTCCTCCATCCACAGCTGGACACTCAGGGTGTCCCCGCAGGTTTTCAAACAAGGCAGAGATGACTGAACATTTTCAACACAACATGAACACTTTGAACACAACTGAAGGGGGACGATGGAACCTGAAAGCAACGCGTTCCAGCACTGAGCAGACAGCATTAAAATGATTGTCTTTGGTTCTGCCAAAGATATTGCTCCTATCGAACTACGTGACTTCGTGTGGATCACTTCAGGCCACATCCTAAAGCAGGACAGGAGCAAGAGCGAGCTCCACGCAGGAAACATAGCTCAGCCTTGGAAAGACGAGTCTCACATTTCTGTCAACCTGTGACTGCTTTACTGCCGGTGAAGCAGCCGCGCTATAATAATTAAAAGCTGCTATCCGGGATAACGTGTTCTCTTTTTTTTTAGTGTGCAGTTTACATGGCAGTTACAGCAGCGAGCTAACTGCTAATGGTTCTCAGCAGCGTTGGAAGCACAAACTAATTAATGCTGCTTACTATCAGGATTTTCTGAAAAGTCTAAACCCTTGAATGCAAAGGGTTCACCGGTTCAGAGCTGTAGTGGATACATTAAGATGCAGAAATCATGGTTTCCGTTTAGAGAAAACCTTTAAGGAGCTAAAGCGCAGTACAAGTCTGTCATTATAGCTCCTTTAAATTAAAAAAAAGGCAGCCAGATTAGATTTGGAAGTGACTGTGTTGCTTCATTAGCTCGTTATGTTGTTTACGTTGCACAAAGCGAGGAAGTCAGTAAGATTTTGTGGCTGAAGCCGGAGCCATACAGGGACCAATCCACGCCTAAATGGCAGTAGGCACTAAAGGATCATCGCACCAAGCACTGAAGCCGAGGGCAAATCCATTCTTAGTTTTACTTCTAGTTCATAAAGCAGATGTGCTACATCTGCACTGGCCGTGTGAGGTGAACTCAGCTTCCACATCAATCCGTCTCCTTTTCCTGTGATTTCAGCAGATCCTGCTTTAAAACGATCACTCAAGTTTTACATTTTCTAAATAAGCCGCTATATGCAATTTAGTTTTTATTTAAAATCACATTCAAATGCATATTTACGAGCACATGTAACCCCTCCTGTGCAGGTTTGGTAACACAAGTGGCTAAATTAGGAGCTAAAAACGATTTGCTTGTCGCCCTCAGGACAGAAAATTTGATTGTCAGAGACAAAAACCAGTAAGAGAAGAGAGAAATCACAAGTCCTCCATCATATTTGGGTTGATTTAGCACTTGAATGCCGTGGATGTTTATTCAAGCCTTTTTATTTTAAGAGTCAGTTTCAAAGCCCAGGTGTGACCACGTGTGAATACTGATCATGGAAGGAACTTCAGGGGATGAAGAAGAAGAAATGAATTACAACCACTTCTTCCTTTCCAAAGATTCTCCCAAATCTTTCCCAAACAGCCTTTTCATGTCTAACCCGGAGACGCTCTGACCCCTGCAATGATTCAACAGCCCCTCCGAGCATGAAAGAAACCTCGCTGTATGATACGAGAGCTACATAAAAAGATGAGCAGCTGCAGCTTGCTTCATGCACGCCATCGCCATGACAACCACAAGCTCCACCGGAAAAAAATTAACTCATGGTCTCAACAAAATTTAAAAAAAAATTAAACAAAAGTGGTAAAATGGATATAAAGGATTAAACAATGAGATGCTTATTTCTTATAATAACCAGCCCAGGAGGAAAAAAACAAAACACTTAAGATCAATTCCCTAAAGGTATTATTACAGCCTCCCAGGATAAATCCTTTGCCGCAGTATCATTTGGAGAATAATTGCCGAGTACGCCGACGGGAATATTTAAAATTCAAACCAGATGAAGGATGAGTGCAGAGACTCTGATGGAGCTGTAGGATTTTGTTGTTTTTTTAAACAATACTTGTGTTTGGAAGAGGAGAGGCAGCGAGACGACGGAGGACACCACCCCACAAAGACGGGCTACACATTCCTCCATCCTCACATCGAGTCATTACGACGCGAGGCAGATCTGAACGCTGACGTGCTCCGACAGCAGGGGAGCCTCGGTGTTGTGTTGCCGTTTGCTCCGTTAGGAAATCAATCACAGGTAACTACACCTGTCAGCTGCTTCCACAGGCTCCGCCTTCACACAGACCCAGCAGCTCGTCGGCCGACTCCCGTCTCAACCCCACCAGACGTGGAGGAACGTCTCTGGGAGGGACTGTGCTCCTGGGAGGACCAAGCAGCGTGTGCGCATCTTTTCCGTTTGTTTTTGTGCTCAGGAAGTCGGGAGCAAAACGTAATTATAGTTTGCAAAAACCCAAATAAATTAATTTGATCTTGAACGTCAAAAACAAATATAGCTGGAACTTCTTTAAGTGTAAAGCTTAAAACACTAGTTTTAAAAGTATAAATAATCGATTCTGTTGGGTGTAAATTTTACAATTCTCTCATCAGAAGTGGCGTTTTCTCCCGTCCGACTCAAGAAACGTCAATTTAAGTAAAAAAAAAAAAAGTTTGGACATTTTCACACAGAACCTTAAAAATTTGATTCACTACAAATTAATGAAGTTTTCTGGGTACAGTTTAAATGTCTGATAGTTTGGACAGAACACATTTTTCCAAAGGAAGTGAACGCCTCATAATTCATTTCTTTTTGTTATCAGTTAAAACAGAAAATGAGGACCCACTTTACCATCTTGATAAAAGACGTTCCTCTACTCACTGCTCATCAGATCCAGACACTCATTTAATCAGAAATACACACGCGCGCACACACACACACTCCTACAATCTCATCTGGCTACTGCACTGAGACTAATGAAACGTGAGACAGAAGTTTGGAAACTAAGCAAATAATAATAATTGTCTGTTTACTGCAACAAACAGGAGCTGGATGGAAAATGGACTCTGCACAAACAGACAATCTTCGCGGTTTGGGGGTAAAAGGAGGGAAAGAGCCACTTAGATTGAAATGCACCCGTGTGTGAACACAGCAAAGCTCAGACCATTGTCAGATTTAAGAAACAGCAGCTTCCCATCAGGCCTCCCACAGCAGAGAGGAAGACCAGTTCCTACAGCAGGAAATGGGTGAGAATCTGATGAGAGAAATCAAGAAAACGAACGAGAAGAGACTGAAAGGAGAGAAACCAGCAGCCCTGAATCATCAGACAAATTAGGGATGAACCGATTTAAAAAGCAGAGGAGGAGGAGGAGGAAGGACCTGTGGAGGGATTAAAGAGCACTTTGTGTTTTGATAAAGGCAGTCCTCTCATTGTGGACGTCAAACTCTTCGTTTTCGGAGTCTGTATTGAATCCTTCCTCCCCCCACACTGTCGGGATGCCGCGGTACGACACCACCCGGTTCCCCCCCAGGCTGAAGCCGCCACCGGCCTCCAAAGAGGGCAGCTTGATGTGAGCGCCTGAGCGCAGCTGCAGCAGCAGAAAGATGCCGCCGAAGGTGGCGATGATGGCCATGCAGCTCAGCACAGCGATGACGACGGGCATTCGGGAGCCGAGCTCCAGCTGAGGTCTCAAGTCCCCTGGACCCACCATGAAGCTGCCGGGAGTCTCGCGCATGTATTGACCGCTGTGCATGCAGCTGCCCGGCACGGTGTCCAAGGAGCGGTGAGGAGCGCAGGACAGGCAGGCCTGCGGGCCGAGGCTGCTGCACGTGAGGCAGAGCGGGTGGCACGGCTGGCAGGCTGGGACGGAGGCTGGGAGGATGGCATTCCCAACCGTGTAGCTGAGAGGGTGAGAGCCCACTGCGAAGCCCGGGGGACATTCTTTCACACAGCGCTGCTGAAAGAGGTAGTAGCCCGGATTGCAGTCTGCAGCAGAGAGAAACTGAAATTAGCAGCAGCACACACCGTTTGTTTCTACTGAGCCAGAACCAGAATCTTCACAGTCCAGACTCAGAGTACAACTACAACAAAAACTGTTGAACCCAACATCTCTTTATGTTTTTCTTTTTTTAGTTTAAACACAACTTTGCTTTCATGTAGTCACTGTTACGTATTTTTTTTAACAAACTAAATCTGCACAGAAGTTTTGAGTTACGTTTTTTTTTCCATATTTTGCTTCCAAGGAGAACGACTTTCTTTTAAAGTGGTCAATCAATAGTCCGTCAAGTTTCCCCAAGTAATTTTTCATTGATCCGTTGCTTTTGTCTTTCTAATTTTCTGTCCAATACGTACGACGGAGCTTTAGGACCACGCTAAGAAAAAAACATTAAAAACCATAATGTTACGAGAATAAAGTCATACAAAACTTTTTTTTTTTTTTTTTACAGCTCTCGTTTATTTTATTTTATTTCCACGAGTCGGATCCACGACGCGACCTGTCAATCAATCCAGTAGGCGTGTCAGCAAATGCTCCTTACCTGCAGAGCTGCGCTGCAGACCATCAGAGCGTACCACTTAACTGTGAGCAGGTTCAAAGTCCTGATACTGGTAATAATCTGAAGCTGATGTGCTCACAGATTACCAATTAATTATTTGTAAAACCAATACCAAAACATAACTTAACAAGATGCTCAACATTCTTCATTCTTCATTCAAATGCGGTAAACCTGCTTTATCGTGTCGGAGTTCGGATAATATTACGACTCATTTAGCTTCAGATTGGTCATTTGCTGACACGCCTACTGGATTGATTGACAGGTCGAGTCGTGGATCTGACTCGTGGAAAAACAAACACGAGAGATGCAAAACGTCTCATACGACTTTATTCTCATAATATTAAAACTTTATTTTCGTAATTTTATGGCTTTTAATAATTCTTTTTCTTAGCATGGCCCTAAAGCGCCGTCGTACAAAAAGCACAATTACAACAAAAACTAAAAACTGTTCAACCTAACATCTTTATAATATTTCCCCCCCCCCAACTTTAAACACAACTTTGCTTTCAAATAGTCACTGTTAATTTTTTTTTAAAACAAACTAAATCTGAACAGAAGTTTTGAGTTCTGTCCTTTTTTTCTTCATATTTTGCTTCCAAGGAGCTCGACTTTCTTTTAAAGTGGTCAATTAATAGTCCTTCAAGTTTCCCAACTAACTTTTCTTTCATCGGTTGCTTTTTGCCTTCTAATTTTCCGTCCAGTACGTGACCATTTTAAGATTTTTTTAGTTTTAAGCCACATGACTCTGACCCGAGTATCAGTCATAAAAAGCTCCTAAACTTCAGACACGAACCAGTTTTGTATCACTTGTGAAAGACGACTTTAAATTAGATCTTTAGATACCAGCAGCTCATCAAAGACACCATTTGTTCACATTTATTTAGCTAAATAAGTAACAACTTCCAAAGATAACAAAAAGGACAGCAGTCGATCACAAACAACTCAAAGGATGATGAATCTTTAGATCCTGCTCATGCTTCGATTCGTTTCTCGTTCTTATTCAGACACTCTTCATCTACCGTAGATGCGTTTTTAAAGCCCAACGCCTCTTTCTGGCCCTCCACTTGTCTACACAAAGCACAATTCGTTGTCATCGTCAGGTACAAGGACTGGACAGCAAACGGAGTAAAAAGCAGCCCAAGCTCTGGGAAAACGTCTGAAAGTGCTTGAGAAAGCCTGAGAATCACACGGAGCAGGACGACTACAAAATCGTTTGGCTCATTGGAAGCAAAGTCCACAGAATAAACGGCTTCCAAGCTTCTGCACATCGTTGTGTTTTGTATTGCAAGTGCAGCTCTTCTGGTTGTGAGCCCATAGCCACAGAACAGTGTGTTCTCGTGCAAAAGAAATCATCCTGAAGTGTGAGATGATAATCAAATACGTGATAATTATAATCTCTCGCTGTGTGTGCGCAGTTTTGTTTCAGGTTACCTTGTGGGGACCAATTTTACAAAAAATCATGCACTGTTGGAACCAACTGCTCCTTATGGGGACCAAAGCCAGGTCCCCATAAGGATAAGTCTCGTTGGGGGTTTATTAGGAGTTAGGTTTAGGACTAAGGTGTGAATCGTGGATGGGTTGGGGTTAGGCGTGTACTAGTAATGGTTAGGTTTTGGGTAAGGGTCAGGGTTAGGCTATAGAAAATGAATGGAAGTCAATGCAAAGTCCCCAAAAAGTATGTTTACAACAACGTGTGTGTAGGAACCTCTGACAGCCTGTAGGGGTCAGACTATCACTAAGTCAACATGTATACTGAGTCAGCGCGGGTGTTCAGCGGTAACATTAGACCTCGCCTGTAGCAGTATTTACATTAAGAGGAAACGACCGTGTGAAGACCCTTAAATTAAAACTAGATTAGTGAGGAGACCTGAGGCTAAACTTGTTTCATCTCATCGGTCGTTAGCTCTTCATTTCAAGCTCATACTGCTGTCAAGACAGTTTGGTGTCATAAGGAGCAGAGAAAAGTTCATCAACAGTCGCAGAGCTGAACGATCACGTGTCATGACTGTCACTCCAACCAGCCGCCTCCGTTTGTACGATCCACCCTCTGACCGCTGCCACTTCCTGGAAGGAAAACCAAGAGACTCAAGTCTTACCGATGCATTTCACTTCCAGATCGAGAGTCTTGCAGCCGTCGTCGCTGGACGGAGGCGCTTCAGAAGAGCTGGAAGATGTTGAGCTGGTGCCGTACAGCACCAGGATGAACTGGGTCAGCGTGCCTAAGAGGAGGGATGGGAATAAAAACAGAAATTAGAAGTAGGCCTGTCAGAAACTGTAACGCTCCAGCGCTCCCTGAAGGTTTGATGAATCTATTCGACTGATTCTTCTCATGGAAAATATCTCGGAGACATCGACCTTCAATTTAGGCCCAGCATGAATCCACTCTGTAACCAGGTTGACTTCTTAAGTGCACGTCTTTCAAGAAGCATCCAAGCGTCAGAGCTGATGAGAGGTAAAAAGCCTCAACTCTGCTGATTGGACTTTTCTCAGCTGAGGTTTTACGTTAAGGAGCTGAAAACAGTTGTTAGTGGAAATTAAAAGAGCGAACTGAAAGAGAGCTTTTCACAATATTTTATGCTGCATAGTGTCCTCTTTCTGCTCATGACCCAGAAATTGTTCCATTTCCACCATCCTGATCCAGTTCAATTCCTTAAAACGCACCTTGTGGAGACGAGAACAAAGGAGGCTTCAAGAGGAGCTTAGAGCTAAAAAGAATGGAAAAGTTTTGTTCCTCACAACCGTTCTTAAAGGAAGCAAGGATATGCATTAATGTAACGAAACGCACACAAAGAGCATTTACGTCAGTTTTTTCATGTGCTAGAGGCAGAAAAATCAGGAAAACTGATTTGCTTTAGGGCGTTCCAGGATCATCTCCTGAGAGCGAAGACACCTCGGCTTCAGGAGAAGCTTGATCTCTAATCTCATGAAGCGAACTTTGAACCTTTGAGCTGAGTCGCCGACTCAACAGATTAAAATGTGTTGAATGGAAATAAAAAAAAGGGTGACTTTTCATCAGAGAAAAGTTTAAAGGGCAGTTTTACTTCCAAACAAAAATCGCTGCGTGACATATTTCTGAAGAAACTACCGTATTTTCCGCCGTAAACGTCGCATCAGTCCAAATTTGTCTAATAAAGTGGGAAAATTCATAAATACGTGTCGCTTTGCCGTATAAGTCAGATCTATTATGCGTCACCGCTGACAACCAGGAAATGTGTGCCGGTGTGCCAAAAATCAAATGGCTGCCAAATGGCGGCCGCGGGAGCGTGCACGGTAGGACTTTAACAAGAATTCAACAAGATTAACATTTAAAAACAATTATTTGTTTGCTCGACTTTATAGTAAAGGTGTGTCTCAGTTCAACTTTTACTTAATAAATGCACTTTAATAGTCAAATCAGCTGCATTTCACCGGGGCGGTGCAGCAAAATGAAGCTGATTTGACATTTGCTCCAGGCAAGATGGACAAAGTTGGCAGTCTACGGCAAGCCGACTGCGTCATTAATAGCCATTTTCATTTATTACATGATACAACAGCATGCCACACTACTCGAGTGCCATCTAGAGGCTGAAAATGGTAGTGTTCAATATTTTCAGTCAGAATGAATGAAAATGGTCATATCTCAGTCAAATATTGGTTCATAAATACGAGAATAAATCCCTAAATAAGTCGCTTCGCCGTATAAGTCGCAGGGCATGCAAATTATGCAAAAAAACTGCGACTATAGGCCAAAAATTACTGTAATGGTACGAGAGCTGCTTTACCATAATCACTGGCGCCAGCCACGTTCTCGATCTCCAACGTCCACACTCCGTTGGGGTTCTCATCCCAGGAGTGGGTGGTCATGAAAGCCCAGTCATTGAAGCCCTCTGATGAGTAGTCATGAGGCCTGCAGGAAGTGGAGTGGGCAGGAGAGTAAAACGATTTGTGTTTAATTAACCCATCATTCATGTGCACGTTGTGGTGAAGCGTTTGTACCTGGGGTGGAGCAGGGTGGAGCGTGTGCCAGCAGGACTTATGAGATGGATGGCCAGGTTTCCTCTCCGGTTGTAGGACAGGGTGAGCCGGGCCTGAACGTGCTCCAACGACGTCACGTAGCTGTCCGACCCGATGCAGGCATCCACAGTTTTGTTGATAGACAAACGGCTGCCGATGTTCCTGTAAAATACGAGAAACAAACGGGACATGCTCCGTTAATAACAGATTTTATTGTTTGGTAGATACACGTTTCAGGAAACTGCGTGACATTTTGCTCTCGGCCACAGTGAGAGCCGCTAAGGATGAAGAGTTTGTAGTCTTGAAAAGGATTAGTGCCTGAACCTGTAGCTCCGCTGTTGTCGGACGAGTAAATCACCCGGTCTTTCTTTACTTCACCTCAAATCCTCTTAGGAGATTACACACATCCATAACATTTCCAAGAAGGAGCACAGCGTGCAGTTTTAGTTACACACATGTGATTAAAATACAAACCCGGGCTGTTACGGAGATTGCCCCTTGAGTTTCAGCTCAAACTGATACAACTTAGTAAACACCTTAAACCAACGAAGCAGCCTCACTTAGTTATTTACAAAGTCAGCTTACAGCAGTTATTAGCATTAGACATAAAACGAATCACCCAACTGCTCATAAAAATGCAAATTGACATCCAAGCTGCTTTGAACAAAATGCATGTTTGCAATATGTATATTTATATGCAAACTGGTGGTTCTGTTCAATTTGAAAAAGTAAATTTATTCAAACTGCTGCTGAGGGTAAAGTGTCGGTCAATTTATCGAAGTGGTGCGACTTGGACCAAATAGCTGGAGGAAGAAAAACTTGTTCTCTGCTGCAGAACTGTGCAG
Organism: Nematolebias whitei; assembly: GCF_014905685.2. Lineage (NCBI taxonomy): Eukaryota > Metazoa > Chordata > Actinopteri > Cyprinodontiformes > Rivulidae > Nematolebias > Nematolebias whitei. The sequence goes on along the minus strand of NC_056499.1, from coordinate 6,987,774 downwards.
TTTGATGGCTCGTGGGCACTGGAAGGAAATAACTGTTGCCAGTAAACTTTTAGGAGCTACGTTGGCTCATATTTAGACAGTGCTGTCTAGCAGTTTACAGTCGTCCCTCGATACTTGGATCGAAAAAGTGGGCGTGGCCAAGAGCACTTGCAGGCGGCAAAGAGCAGCTGAGGCAGGGAGCTGAAATCATGACATTCTGTGCTCGTTTAGAACTTTTCAAGTTCAGAAACATTGTTTAGAATATTTCAAGAGTGTGGGAAGGGTTTAAAACACCTTGGGGCTTCATGGTATGGATCCCCCTCAATAAACGAGGGACTACTGTATCATTTATCACAAGAACCGTTGGATTTTATTATTATTTTCATCACTGGCCATGTTCCACACATATATGATGACATCTCATAAAAAAAAAAATTAAAAAAAACGTTCCTACAGCGTTTCCAAGTTCTCCTTCTTTATCTCTCTTTATTTGCTCAACATGTTTTATACCATCAACTGACTGCTGGTTGACATAAAACATTTGAACTTTGTTCCAGTCCTGAAGTAACACCAGAAATAAATACAGTTAAAACTCAAGAGGACAGCAAACACGGATTTATGTGATCTGCATCGGCTCTGTGAACTTATTTTGGGAAAAGTTTGAATGTTATAAATGTTTATTTGTTTGAACGATTCCTACAAATACGGTTAGAGAAGAGGAATTGTTCTGAAAAGAACCGTGACCAAAAGGTTAAATAAACATTAAACTCCAAATGTAAAGTAGCATAAATCTATAAATTTAACGAATTCTCATTTGTTTAATGAATTTAGCTATTGCAGTTGACCCCACATGCGTATTAAGTGTGCTCAAACATCTATTGCCAACCAAAGATTTTCTTGGAAACTAACTACAGTAGTCCCTCGACTTTGTGGTTCGACTTTCGCAGATTCACTCTTTCATGGGTTTTCATCATAAGATTGTACACGACACACAGCTGGTGATGGGGAAAGACAGACCCCGCCCCCTCCTTTCTCTTTCTGAGGCTGTCACAGCAGAGCAGAGACACACAGCAGCCTGCGTCTCTGCTCTGCTGTGACAGCCTCAGAAAGAGAAAGGAGGGGGTGGGGGTGGAGTCTGTCTTTCCCCATCACTACTGCTCAGGGAGCAGGGATGAACAGATCAGATGAACAAATGTAGAATATCGAAGAAAATGCTTAGGTGGAAAAACAAGAGTTAAATCAGTTTAAAAAGAGAGAGAGAGAATGGCTGAGTGTGGCTCACTCAGGTATAAGATAGACCCCCCGCCCCTCCTTTCTCTTTCTGAGAAGGTGTGTGTCCGTCTTATACATGAGTGAGTCACACGAGCAGCGTGGACTGTTTATTTAAAATAATCAAGCACGACCCGAACCGAGCCTTTAGGAATGAGAGCAGGAACAAGAATGTTGGATACTTCAGGCACGAGGCGATCAGACGATGTGGCAGGGAGGCAGAGACGGGGGAGGGCCAAAGAAGCTCAGCGCACAGGTGCAGCAGGAGGGAGACTGGGAGTGACACAGGTGAGGAGCATGAGTGTGAATGTGGCGGAGAAGTGGGCGTGGCAGAGCGTGGAGATCATGACACGCTGTGCTCTTTTAGAGCGTTCAGGACATTCCAAGAGTGGGAAGGATTTATAAAACTCGCAGGAGTGTCTGCGATAAGTGAGGGACTACTGTAAATACAAATTGATTGGTAACAAAATCTGAAACAATCTTTTTGAATGCTATCCAAGAGCTTCCTGCTGCGGATAACTTCAGTACTTTTTGCATTTTCATGATGACTGGCCAGAAAAAAAAAGAAGACGAAATATCTACAATCTGACATGTTTGTTCAAAGTGACCATGTGTGTTTGTTTACCAATGAAGTCATTCATTTAACCTTTATTTACACAGGCTAGTCTCATTGATGGACAAGTCACAAAGTCACTTTGTTAAAATTCAGGTCTCTCTTGTAAACGAGTCCCCGAGGCTCAATGGGATTAACCTGTAGAAATAAAGGTTGAATGAATGAAATGAACCACAAGGACTCATTTACAAGAAAGACCTGTTCCAGGCAGAACATATAACAACAAAGTACAATAAAAATGCTGTTAAAATAAAAGTAGTGTTATGAAAACAGCTGACGTGACAGAAAACGGGGATTGAGTTGAAAAAAAAAAAAAAACACCAACTTTAAAACTGTTTATTTATTAACCTTTATTTAACCAGGCAAATCCCATTGAGATCACTGAGCCGTCGTGCTGCCAAAGAACTTACTGATCCGGCAGAAGTTTGGTAAAAGCCACGTGTTTGAATGCGGAGCTCTCTCTTTATGGCGCTCCACCGCTCTGCTCCATCACTTGATTCTTTAATATTTATTTATTTATTTCCTTTTTTTTTTTTTTTTTTGCATTTAGCAGCAAATTCATTCCTAATTTTTCAACCAAACATCCGAGATTCTTCGCTTGTCCGGTTCCACCACATTAGTTTACCTAAACACACTTCAGCCAGCATCATGCACGTCAAGTCACATGGCTCAGGCTTATTTGTGGGGGTTGTGTTTTGTTTACACTGAGTGCACACCTGCATTGGTACACATCTGGAAAACTACTGGAGTCAAGTCTTTCAAACTGCACCGTTTGACATCATTTAATGAAACCCCACATTATTGTTTTAGTTTGCAATGAGCACCTTTAAACAGGTACAATGTATATTTCCTGTCAGTAAAATGGTAATTTGAATGGTTTGTTTTTATCCTTAGTGCAACAAAGTGAGTGGACACATCAATGCCTCTTTTATGAATAAAGATAAGAAATCTAGCTGGTATTTATAGTGTGTCTGCAGCCTTACGCTGTTAGATAAATGGTCACAGGAGATCTTCTGTTAACGCTTCGTGCTTTGACAAATCAATTTTCCAAATGTAAGCGGAGAAACTGTCTTAATGATACATTTCAGATCGCAGAGCTTCAAAGTGCTGTCACTCTGAAATTCATAAATAAGCAATTAAATGTCCGTCAAGTCTTTATCATTTCATCACAATACAACAACTGACTGCAGTCTGAATAAATCAGCTGAACTGAGTCACGTGATGTGGAACAGTAATTATAAATAAGGTGATCTGGTTTTTTTAAATAATGACTAGAAGTAGCAAGAAGAAAGAAACCAAAGTGCACCCCCGATTACCATCACGTCTTTCTTGATAAGTAAGACAGCTAAAATACTAAAATGTAAATGAAGTAACGTGCCTTGCCTGCAGCTCCCAGACGCTCAGGCCATCTGCTCCGAGTGTTTCAGTAACAGAGACGAACCTCAGACCCAGAGAGCCGAGTGACAGGGAGCGCATAACGAGGAGGAAATGTCAGACAGAGTTTAGACTCTGACAACAAGAAGCAAAAAAAAAAAAAAAATGGAAGAGGAGGTATAGTACAGTAAAAGAAGACCAAGCAGACATTTCAACAGGCACCCGCCGGCTGCTGAAGACACAACGAGTCACTAAAGCGAAACATAAAATATGCAGAAACCTCAAAGGGGGGCTTGCATTTAAAGATCAATAAGAATGTGGGATATGAAAGGTGAATTAGGTGCCACGGGCCTTCAGGCTTCCCTCTGCCTACATCTTTTCTTCATGCCCTTGGGTCAGATCACATCTATTTTTTCTAACTCGTCGTTCCTTTCAGATTTCAATAACCCTTCCAGAAGGTTTTAGATGTTTGCACACATCCATATAACCTCTGAAAGTTTCTAGAAGGGCAGCGTGATATAAAGAAAGCAAAACGTTTTCAGCACAAACTGACAGAAAATGAACCAGTGTGAGCAGCAGAGGTAAAACTGTGTGAAGTCCCAATGAAAAAGGTGTGTAGTTATAAAGGTAGGTGTTTTAAAGCGTTTCCTCGTGTGCTTTATTCACTAGTAGGTCTGGCACGATAACAAATTTTGCTGGGCGATTAATTGTCTCAGGAATTATTGCGATAAACGATAATATTGATTAGTAATTATTGTCAAATTTAACAAGAAATATGGGTTAATTTGTTTTGAGTTTAGTATCCTTTTTGACCACTGGATGGCAGTATAAGACCGTTTGAACTGAAGGATGGATAGTGAGGGAGCAAGCAGCGTGTTTCTAAGAAAAATGGGAGGGAGGCCCCTTGACGTGACATGGGCTGTATCTACTTACTTTTATTTGGTTCTCAAAATGGCAGATGCTCAGAGTGGTTTGAAATCTTTAGCATAGCATTTGTCACACAAAGCTTTTAATAAAAAAAAAAAAAAAACAGTAAACAAGTTCTCAGCTTATTTTTGCAGAGAAAAACAACTTCTTACACAAAGGCACGAGTTTCAACCGTGAATTTTGGAGCTTCGACAAGACAGAGGTTTTATCCCAAAGTCGATCCGTTAGCTTAGCTCGTAGCTTAGCTTCTCAGCTTAGCTGCTTGTAACGATCCAAAAACGCGATTTTGCACGGTTAAAATGGATTTTAAAGAGAAAAGAGAAAGGGAGGGGTCAGTGAAGAGCACCCAGTGTCTTCAGTAGAAAGAGAGAGACGCGAAGAAACGATAAAGCCAATAAATAAATTTATCATGCGATGAATTTATTTATTGTTTATCGTGACAGGCCTATTCACTAGAACAGTAATCAACATAAAGCAGACAGAAAGTAAAAGCGATCAGAAGCTCTGAAGCACCGGGTTGTGTGTGCATGTGCAGCATACTAACCTCGGCTCAGTGAGAATGGAGATCACACATTTTCTCTGTGGCCCCACGTAACTCCAGGACTTTGCCAGCGACGTAATTGCACTGGCATCAAGCAGACCATATCCATACGAATGACTAACTGCACAAACCAAAGCAACAAAAGAGAGAGGAAAAATTAAATGTCAGAGGAAAGCAGGTGATTATCATTTGTAGGTTTGATCAAACTTCTCTGGAAAGTTTCAGTGAATTTCTAATAAGTGGGGCTCTTTAGGTGCGACATAAACGACTGAATTCACAATTCACTGAAGGAAGAATCATATGGAGGACGGAATGTGACAAAATGAAATAAATACATAATACATACATGGCAAATGTTTCATTTAATTATTAAATACATAATTAAATCATTAAATATACAATTAAATTATTAAATACACCCTTAAATAATAAAATGTACCTTTTAAATTATTTATTTCATGACTTATTTATTTATTTTTGTCACCTTCCACCCTCCAGTGAAACCATGAAATGATGTGAACGGTTAGCCTCACTCGTCAAACTCAGTGGGCGGGACTAACCCTAACCCTGACGCCTGATTGGCTGCTCCTCACAGCAAGCGAAGACAAACTGACCACAGATAATCGATAGACCAGAAAATATATTCTGAAAAAAAAAACTTTAGGAAGCGGTAATTGTGTTTACGTGTATTTGGAATGAAACCTTTTTTCATCAGACCGAAGCAATTTCGCATGCTCAGCGTTAGCCCCGCCCTAGTCCCGCCCACTGAGTTTGATGAGTGAGACCGACAGTTAACACAATTTCATGGTGACACACAAGGGTGGAATGAGACAAAATTAAATAATTGAATAAATCATGTAATAAATAATTTAACTGCATATTTAATGATGTATTTGATAATTAAATGATACATTTTGTTACTGTGTATTTATTTCTTTAACTTTGTCACCTTCCGTCCTCCACAAGCTTGGAAGAAGTTGCAGTACCTTTGCGTCCGACGCCGTTGGTTCTCCAGTCGTTTGCAACCAGGTTAACTGGGCGAGAAGTTCGAACAACCAGATGTTGCATGTCCCTCCAGGTGAGGTTTTTACTGGAAGGTGTGTGTAGACAAGCGCACAATCACAAATAAAAAACACGCATCGTAAGGATCTGGCTGATAAATCAAGCTGAGCCACTAAAACAGATCAAAGCGGTGCCTCTGACACATTCGAACCACAGCTTTCAACCAGCAGGTGGAGCGTTAATTAAAACAATGAGGTTTTAGTCTAATTCTTGCCTGAATTTCATTAAATCTTCCATCAACATGTGCTTTGAGCCCGTTTCTGCTCTTCAGATGAACAATGTGCGCAGAGTAAACCTAACAAAATGAAACTTTGTTTTGGGAGTGATGCAGGCTGAAGATGGAGCAGGCTCAAACAAAGCTCAACAATCTGCCTCTCTGACATCCACCACATGCAGACTTTACATTATGTGGACTTTATTGTAGATTTATTGAAAATAAAGCATTATATGAAGTACATTTACTTTAAATCTTACACTTCAAAAGCACTCCTAATTGGTCTTTTTCTACCACCTCTCTGTTGCAAAATTACTCGCGCTACACGAGGATCAATTGAAACAGTTATTTTGTCCCGCTTTTAGTTCAGCATGACCAGATAAGAACGATTAGTCCTCAGATACTTCGCCTAAAAGCACAGTTTGAATATGTGGCAAAAAGTTTGAAGAACAGGAACTGGAGCTAAACTACAGAGGAAACAGACATCACTGGCAGTTTCTGCTGATTGTAAGAGCTTTAAAAAATATCAACAAAATGATCGAGTACACTGTAAAATATTCATGTTTCTATAATGAGTATTAGCTGTTAGGAAACGTCAGCCTACATGTAGAAACTGATAACAGGACATTATTTAACCTGACCTTTGAAACTGGTTTCAAAACTCAGGTCTCGTTGACCATTTTGACCCAAGGGCTGGAGGAGGGTTCAACTCTGGTTATTGAGCTTTATGCCGGTTATTTAACTGCACAGCCTGATGAGCTAGTTGTATGCGCGTACAGTAGTCCCTAGTTCATCGCAGGGGATCCGTACCCTGAAGCCCCACGAAAAGTGAAAAATGTGAAGTAGGAACAGTACAAGTAGTAAGTAGTATTTGAACACTATGCGACTTTGCAAGTTCTCCCACTTATAAATCATGGAGGGGTCTGAAATTTTCATCTTAGGTGCATGTCCACTGTGAGAGACAATCTAAAAAGAACCAGAAATCACAATGTATGATGTTTTTAATAATTTATTTGTGTGTTACTGCTGCAAATAAGTATTTGAACAGCTGCCAATCAGCTAGTTTTGAATTTCAACAACAAGCTGGTTTATCCACTATGAAAAGGTGCTGAGTTTATTACAGCTCCTCAGACTGAATAAGTCTTTTGGGTAAAAGATGAAACGTTTCAATAATTTTTTTTGTTTAAATTATTTATTTACTTAATCAGTCCAGAAGATCAGACTTGTTAAGATTTTTCTACCTGGATTATTGAGCATGCATCAGAACGTGTGCGTGTTGGTTTTCACGTTTTTTCTTTTTCAGCATTTACTTGGAAATGATTTTTAAAAAGTCAAGACAAATGGGCAAAAATGAAAATGAGGCACTATAGCTGGTGAGCGATGCCGAACTCAGAAAAGTGACGATGAGCGCTTACTTTGCTTCCAGGGCGAGAGCGATGATCCCAGCAGCCAGCGGGGCGGAAGCAGAGGTGCCTGTGTGGGAGTCGGTGCATTTTGATTTCAGGTCTGTAGTTACCTAAAAAAGGAAGCGCACAAAAAGCTCAACTCCAACAATTTATTTCAATGATGTATGTAATATCACTAGAAATGTTAAATCAGGTAAAAAAAAATTTTTTTGTTTTACAAAATGAGCACGAACCTACTAAGTGCACTTGAATTTATCCCACACTTTATGTTTTTGCTAAAGGGTGAAACTGCGTAAAGATGCACGACATGAGAGTAAACGTGAGCGCCGTCAGCCATGACAATCAAACGGGAATATCACGTTCTTCTCTTTAAGGAAGATTTATTCTTAATGTTTTAGAAAGAACAACTTCAGCAGACATCTCCAATAATATGATCCACAGAAGAGAGCCGTGGTTTCACTGAATTTCGCCCGTCGCATAAATGAAACGGTGAATTAATGCAACGAAAATTTAATTTAGTACTTACAAAACTCTGTGCTATAAAATAAATAAAAAACTCAAGTCCAACTGAATGATCCATAAAATAAAATTACTGAGTAACACTGATACAAAAACAGCTGTCAGAATCAGAAATATGATCACCAGTGATTAAACTTTCCCTTTTCCACACGGTAATAAATGAGCAGGAAGAATTTTTTTTATGATTATCGTACTTTCAGAAGTATCAGAATAATACAATTACAACATTAACTGAAAGAACCCAATAAATTAGACTAAAAACAGCCCTTACAGACGTTCAGATCTTCTCTCCTGCATAACAAGCGATTCCAGCATCTCTCCATCACTCCCAGCTTCAATCAGTGACATCATCACTAAACGAGTACAACACAGAAGCACTCCAGGATCAGCTATAAGTCACAGAGATGTCCAACTCTCTGTCTCGCTGTTAGGCTGAATATAAAAAAATATAGACAAGTGCTCAGGTCTGAGGAGGGTTAATGATTCCTAATCATTTTAATGACTCCAAACTGTAAAAAGGTGAAAAAAGTTGCATTGTGATTCATTTAAACTGGTGTATCATAAACATGTTGGTGTGAAGCTGAAAAAAATAAAAATTTTAAGTTTCAATTCGATTCCAAATATCGTCTCCGGGCACATTCACATCCTTCATAAAATGCCAGTTAGTAGAAAGTTATGTATCAAAGGAAGCAGATTGCATCAAATCTCCACTTCATCCCGTTAATCTAACGTTCATCTTCAGCTAATTGTTTCCAAGCTGTTAACATTCTTTGGGCACGTCATGCTTTCCTGAGGGGTCACTGAGGCATTACCAAGGCTGTCAAGAGAAACAATCTGTCTGGTGGACTTCCTTTCAGACATGTTGGGACACTCCTGAACAAAGATGTCCAGAAGACACCTTGACTGGCTGCCTGAATGATTTAAAATGTCTATGTTCTAAGCTGAGGGGCAGCCACTCTGGTCTGAAGTTTGCACTCCTCTGAATGCTTCTAAATCAGGGCTGTTCAACAAAACTGCTCAGGGGGCCGCAGGTTCTGAAAGCCAGCAGCTCGGGGCCGGACATCCAGTGATTAAAATCATAAACCAAAGTTTACAATGATCTGTTACTGGGGGGGGGCGCGATATGGCTCAAACATATCGTGATATTTCAGAGCATTCTGACGATAACAATAAATTTTGTGATACAAAAAAAAAAAACATAATTCATAGTTATTAATTTGACAAAATTAACTTAACATGTTGCTTTGCAGTATTATATAAAAACTAAAAAAAAAGTGTTAATTTTACTGAAACTACTTTATTTAGTAAAGTATTCAGTCTCAAAGTATAAAAATAAAAAATAAATATGATCCTTCTGTTATTTAGATTGAAAAAGTCCGCACAAAATATAGAACAACAAAATCCACCACAAAAACTAAAGTGCAGGTGCAGTTTCCCAAAATAACTAAATAAAATGAAGCTTAAGACCTGTTGAGCATAAATGTAACGTACAACAAAATATATGTTGCCTTTAAATGAGCTATAACTTCCACAACTTAACAAGGTGATCAGCTGACCCTGAAGCTTGTGGTGTTTCAGCTTCCTCTGTTCCTGCAGGAATGATTCATGTCTCTGATCACATGACTCTGTTCTTGGTCCATGGACTGTGGAACTCAAGAGACAGACCTGCACGTGTTTGTACCAGCAGTTTAGAGCGGGGTGGGGGGAGAGAAAAAGGCCGAGCTGCGCTGGTGGGGGGGAGGGAGAGACAGTTGAGCTGTCACTGTCTGTACCTGCAGTTTAGAGCTGGATGGAAAGACGCAGCCGAGGCACGCGTTGTTTGTTTTTAGCATTTTAGCTAGCTAGTATTGTGCACAGCTAATTAGCGTTACGCCAGTACTGACAGGTGGAGGGGCGGCAGTTCAGTTAGGTAGTTCAGCACATTCGGTTCTGTTAACGGGGCGGGGCAAACACAGACTTACTTGCGTCATGAAATTAGCATATCATGATATCATTTATTTTCCCGGGCAAGCTTTTTTTACCGGGATTATTGTGAACGATATGATATGGCTCAGCCCTATCTGTTACCTTTTCGATTTGTTTATTTTATGGCTTTGAATCATAAATGCAATAAATAGAATTCAAAACCAAAACAAAAACAATTTATGAAGTGGGCTGGATTTGCCGCCAGTTGAATAGCCCATCATGTTTTAGAGCAGTGATTCTTAAAATTTTAAACCACAAAATAAAAGTTGCAGAGACTCAGAACTCCAACTGTTGCTGGCTGATACGTACAAACATTGCTACAAAAAAAAAAACTCTTCTAAAGATCAATCATCTATTTTTTAACTCATTTATGACTTCGGTTTTTACCTTTTTTTTTAAACAATTAGGGCTAAATACACTTCAGCAATCATTTTTTAAAGTTAACTTGATTTCTTTAAATCCTGTTAAGATCCCCCCCCCCCCCCCCATGTGGTGTTTCAAGCCCCACAGTAGGGTTAACTTTGGAAAATAGCGCTTTAGGGGATTTCTAACAAAGGATTTTGTTTTTTATTCTGCCAATCCCTTCCTGACCCATGAACAAGCCAAACAGATCAGCAATGCGTGCACTCCAGAAACCAAACAAAAAAAGCTGCAACGCTTCTTTCAGACATTATTGTGGTTTTCAGTTCTGGCAAAACAGGCAGTCCCTGTTTTCCTTCTTTTAAACGTCAGTATTTTCTGGCAGTTATTTGGAACAGTAAACTGCATCGCTAGGTTTAGAATTTTGTAGAAATTCACCCTGAGCAAAGAAAAACTTGCAACAACCTTTTAAAAAAATACAGAGGGAAAAATGGGGGAAATAGTATAATGAAATTTGCGCACTTCGACCATTCTTTCAAGACAAATATATATATATATGTTATATATAGGTCATATATTGGTGACAAAGAGTGCAGATCCACTAAAGTTCATTTTAGAAGCCTGCAGTCTCCTTGTTTCAGCCCAGACGAAGGGAGAAACTCAGACTAAAAGCTGGTGTTTTGTGTGAGGGAAACAAGACGAGGCAAAGACAGAAAGGACACTGCACACAGCCACAACTCACTATCTGTTTCTCATTAAGGTTTCCCGAGCTGTAGGTGGTGGCGAGGGTAGAGGAGCAAGCCTCGCTGTACCAAGGGACGTTGCCGTTTTGTGTGGTGCTGCTGATGGACAGGGTGTAGATGCTGTTGGTGTAGCCGTCACAGTTGCAGCTGTCCTTCTCTCTTCCTCCGTTCCCTGAAGCCCACACAAAAATGGAGCCCAGACCACTGCGACCCTGGTGAGAAAAGAAAAATATATTTAGATAAACGGATAAATGAGAAAAGCACTTCCTCTCATATAATTACGACACAGAGTAACAGTACACAGACAAGAACAAAATCTCATTCCATCTTTAATAAGAGTCCCAATTACAGGAGAGGAAATTCATTACATGGCGCCTTTCAAAAAGGCCCCATTAAAACTCGGCCTACACCACAGAGGCCTGGGTGGTCACTCAGTAAATTGCAACGAGCTAAATATTGCATGACAGCAGTGCAACACAAAGAGGATCAAAATGACAACAGCTCATTGTAATAAATCATCCGAGCTCTCAGCTTTTGAAGTGCAATAATTTTCATCTAAGAGCTGCTTTATTGTATTGAGTGGCACCATCACTCTCTGCACTGATCAATTCCAGCTATGCGCCACCCAAACACTATCTGACAGTGCTGTCACTGTGCCAATTATCCTGGCAGTCAGTGTCAGTGGTTCCAATCAGCTTTATGGCACCAGTCCTAAATGCTGCAGCTCCACAACAAGAGGCCTCGCTCTCTGGATCAAGGGCTTTTTACAAAAAGCAGATGTGACAGTAAAGAATGTAATTTGTATTTTTAATTTGTTGATTTGTAAATTTCTCTTCATTGTGCTAAATAGAAACGGCTGTGATCCACAGCAGGATTGTTGACGTGCCACTGCGCTTCCTTTGTTCTCTAATATTCAGATTGTTGCGTCGTTTGATACCGACAGACAAGTTTTTAAATTATCTTGTAAAATCTTTAAGTGTATCCGTTTATAAAAGCTGTGGTAAATGCTTAACTCAATCTTTTTAAAAGCACATGGGTTATAATAAATAAACAAGGTAGCCAGACTACTAAAAAGTGTCGCCCTTCAGCTGAAACAAATGGCTCGAAGGAAAAAAATAAATAAATAAAACTGATAACATCCAGGGCTGCTTCTATGCATTTTCTCAGATTCTCCTCCCTGGTGGTTTTTAGAGGACATCACTTCCCATTTGTAAATGTCAAGGTCAAAAACCGTTTTGTTCTTCCCACTGGTGTCCTCTCATGCCCGAACAGTTCAATTACTTACAGCTGAAAGGAAGCAACACGCAGGCAGTAAATAACTCTGTCGTACAATCGGACACTCGCCTCTGTGACTCCACGCAGGAAGGCTTCCTTGGCCAGTTTGGCAGGTCCATCAACAGTTTTGCCATCATCCTCTGGGCCCCAACTGGCGCTGTAGATGTCGATGTGTTGGGGATTCAGACTGAGAGACTGGGCCTCCACCATGTCGGTCACCTCTCCGTCCAGCATGCGCACACCTGCAGCCGCAGTACCAAACACACACAAAGTGCTTCTCGTTAGGGATTGTGGAATCATAAAAAAAAGGATGTTCACTTTGTATTTAAATCTCTAATGCATATGTGTCAAACTCAAGGCCCGGGGGCCAAATGTGGCCCTCGTTGACATCTTATCTGGCCCTCAAGATGATATGTGAAAAAATCTTGAATTTTTTCAGTAATCTTTGATTTTGATGTCAAAAGCACAATAGAGAACATCAAATGAGACCAATCAAACTCTTGTTGAGGAAACTGTGACCAAGAAAAGATGTTGGGCATCTGATTTGAGTTAATGTAGTTTTCAAAATTGGCCCTTAGTTTGAAAAAGATTTTAATTTTGGCCCCCCTTTTGTAAGTGAGTTTGACACGCCTGCTCTAATGCATACAAAATATGGAAATCATTAACACTCCAAACTGAGCGTTTTAAAATAAAAAAAGTTACTGAACATCAATGAGAGCTTTTTAAAGGAAATGGCAACAATAATGAATATGAAGTAAACAAACACAATGAGAGAACCCTGTCGTTCTTATCTGCAGTACAGCACTCGCTCTCGTGCTAGGCGGATGCCTCCTCTCCCTCTCCTGCCTTTTTTTTGCTCTCCGTCTGTGTATCGGAGCTCCTATTTACACATCTTCTGAAACAAAAACTACTGTCATGGATCTGGTCAACTGGACTTTCAATGCAATCAACACAACAAAGCGACAGGGTCCTGGAGAGCCCTCATGCCCTGCCAAGACTCACGTGGCAGGATACATCATGGATGTGGGGAGTTTGGGAGCTGATGTGTCTTTTAGTATTGTCCCAGGAGGATGCCAAAGACGTTTATATAATTGGATTCATGATAGCAGGGTTTCTGCTTTCTGGCATCAGCAAATTCCTATGTTATCGGCTATTAAGGAAGACAGTGGCAGCAGTTTCAACAACGGCAAAACTGCCGAGTCTGTGTGAAGGTTTGGTTTGTGCTTTGAGCACTCAAAATCAGCTGATTTACGAGCTAAACCGCAAGATGGAAGCAGAATCGCAGGCCACCTGTGGCTTCTGGGACTCGCCAGCATGTTGGAAACAACCTTGGAGGAGGCTCATAAGCACGGACCAGTAGAATGCCCACTAATCTGGCCATTTTGGATTTTGAAAGTACCAGAAGGACTCAAGGCTGACAAGAAGTTTGCCTAAAAAAAAAAATCAACAATTGTGGCTCATCTGAATCTGACTCCCCCGGTTGGCCTTGAAAACAGGCCGACTTATCAAATTTCTCCTAGGATATGTGTAGACTAAGGAAAAGCTTAATTTATCGCAACCCCCCACCCCAAGAACTTTTGTGAAGGCTTATCAGGACTGCCGGCTGACCAACATCTTATCAGGACTATGGTCTAGCAGGAAGTGCTTCATGGAGAAATCTCACCGTCTTGACATCAAATGCATATGTAATGTGTTTATAAATGAGCTGCTGGTAGTTTTTTGATGTCTTAAATCGTGTCCTGATAGGACAAGGTGTGAAGAGATCTTTTTTTGTAATGCCACTATCCTATCCTCATGGCATTTTCCCCTTTTCTATCTAAAAAGTTTTCTGAAAAGGATAAGGGGCCGCACTCTCAGGAGCAGCAGCAACATGCACTCCGTCCATCTTTCGGACGACTGTACGAACATAACCTCACTGTATTTCAGTACAAGGACAACAAAGCTTATTCTGATCCTACATCTGAAGTACCGGAATGCAGATTTGAAACTTGAAAGTGCACAAAAACATGCAAGAAAAAGCATTATTACAGTGTTTGTTTTTTGTGTGTGTGCATATTTACACATTCATTTACAATGCTATACCGGTGTCATTAGATGTCTGTTTATTGGTGCACAGCTGCTATTTATGTTCTGAGCATCCACCGTGATGCCACTGTGGACCTGAGAATATAATTCAAACTGTATCTCTATTGATTTTCTCCAGTTGGTTGTAAAAGAAAAAGAACAAAGAAATGAGATCAGTTGAATTGTGGGTGAAGCATCTCCTCAAGTGTAGAGCAGACCTCTGGGACTAAAAATTCATCAGGAGATGAAAGCAAACAGTCCTTTGGCTGAAATTAGAGCAGCTCTGAGGGTAAATTGGATCAGATTCTTACTTTCAGAGAAGTGAACAACACGCCCAGAGTTTATTCACGTCATTGACTTCAACTAAACTCATAATACAAAAAAATAAATTTTAAATTTGTATCGGACACTTTGAGAAAAAGAAAAAACTGCACAAAGTTGTGGTTTTTCTAGACAAGTGTCTAAAATGTTCTCTTTTAAACACTACAGACAATGTTGGGGTTCCTTCAAACTAGTTTGTTCTTTTTAAATAACTTAATAAAATTAATTTTGCTATTAAAATCAAATGAGCATCTTGGGCTTTCATACCAGCAGAGACCGATGCAGATGTTGGTGGAAGCCTGATGTTCCTGAGGCTGCACACAAAGTCTAACAATCGTGATTTATGTCAACAGCTGTAAAAGTTAAATATTTAATTTCATCCTGAAGCTTCCTGTAAACTGCTGTGTAAAAATACACACATCACGCTATTACTGTTGTAATTAGGCGACGTCTTTCCTTCTCTGAACTCCAAAAGACAAAGAGCTTGTTTGAACTTAACCGCTTTTGTATCTTCTTATTAAAATATAATTCTACAGTAATTAGTAATTTGATGCTGATGCAGGCCAACAAAAATAAGTTATTTTACCATCTTTAATCGAGGACGCTTTTGATCCAATAGATTAATAATTTAAAATGTGTTGCTTTATATTAAGCTGACAGTCAGGCCCGCGGCAGATAGCAGCCGCAGAAATCACGTACACCACGAGTAATTTATTAAATTATTGCAGTTTTTATTTTTCCTGTTAGTTTCTAAATTAAACTGCATAAAGTGGCTGAGAGTTTAGCTAGCTATCAAGCTAACTGGCTAACTAGCTGAAGCTAACATTTTTCTTTTTTGGCTTGCTAAAGAGAAGCAGCAACTAAGGATTTTAAAAATGGCTGCTGGTTGGATTCTCCTCGTGTCTTTATGTCTGGTATTAATCTATAGAAAATCCAGAGAATAATCCAGCACCCACGTCTATAACTTGAATTGAATCTGCACAGCTGCAGAGGGGAAAGCTTTGCAGAGAGTAGTGAAGGCTGCACAGAAGTCTGTTGGAGTCAGCCTCCCCACCTTCACAAATATCTGCACCTCCAGATGCAGGAAGAGAGCCACCTGCATCAAGAAGGACCCCACTCACCCAGCACACACACTTTTTGCTCCCCTCAGGAAGGAGGTTGAGGAGCATTAGGTGTAGAACCACTAGACTGAGGAACAGCTTCTACCCTGAGGCTGTTAGACTCATGAATCTCTCACCAGGATAATCACTATGAAAAAAACAAAAGGGAAAAATCACTGTGGTGCCACTTTGGGTGGTGGTACGTGGCTTGTCTGTGCTGCTGGTTGCCCGTGCTGCTGATCTCATGCTGCTGATTATCCCATGCTGTCGTGTTCATTCGTACCCATCTGCTTGCCATAATTTTGTTCCACCTCATGTACCACATGTGGTGGAAACGACAGTAAGGTTGACTTGTACTTGAAGGCTTTAGCTTTGAGTTAAGAGTCAAGTTGATGTGATTATTTTCTGAAATTTATTAAATTTTTGGCATTTTTGGATGATGCATATGTTGACACCAGCCAGACTGAATTATCTTGAATCTCTGGAAGAAAGCTTTTGGAAAAAACATTTCTTGTTTTTTGTTGTTTATTGTTTATTATTGCTAGCTACTAAAATTAACGGAGGATATGACTACCAAGAAACCAGTCTCAGATATGGAAGAAGAAGAAAAAAAGGCTGAACTTTATATCAGAGGAACTACGCAAGGTGTTAAAACTGGATTTAGAGAAAGAGCAGCAATTGAAGGCAGTGATTAAAGAAAAAGATAAAAGATCGGGGCGCTGGAAAGGAGAGTGGAAGATCTTAAGCAACATACAAGAATGGATGACCTGGTGATGACGATGAGAGAAAAACCATCGTACCTACGCACGGATCACAGCAGGTGACGAGCAGAGTGAGGATGCAACAAGAACAGAGCTGTACTCATTGGAACTAATTAATAATAAAATCGCAATAATAATATAATAGGTTATTAAGTTAATAAATACCAGTGTCTTTAATCTACAAATCTATTATTCTTCTGCTTTAATATTTAGAGATATTGTGCATCTAAGAACACTGGAAATGCTATATCGAGTTAGCAACAATCGTCTTCCTGCCTGAATTTAAAGTTGTTTTGTTTTTTTTAAGTTAAGGGAAAGTAATTATAATCTACGGTAGTCCTTTATTTTTGAAGTGAGCTAATTAAGAACTACTGTCAGTTACAGATGTGTTTCAGGTTTGGTGTCAAGCTGTGGAACAATTTAAGTGAGGAAATTAAGTTTAAGAAATAAATTAAAATGCAAGTTAATGAAGAGTTACAGGTTATAGTAATAAAAGTTGTGATGATGATGATAATAATAATGCTTGTAATATTAATGGTAATAAAAAATAGTAATGACTTATATTTATATGTATATAAACAAGTGTATATAGGGAGGACCTCATTATTATTGTATATCGTATATTGATATTCTGTTTGGTCCTTTTTATTTAATTTTGTTCGTGTGTGGTTGTTGTTTATGTACATTTTTGTTTTCAGGGGAATCCACAAGGAATTAAAAGAAAAGGTTAAAATCGTCATCTGGACAAGTTTCTTTTAAGATGGATCTGGGTTCACAGGCCTCTGATGAAGTCTTTCAGACGAAAGACGAAACGTTTCTTCCTAAAAGAAACTTGTCCAGATGACATGATTGAACCTTTTTTGTATTTATCTACCTGGATGATTGAACTTACAAACTTTATTATTTAAGGAAATGTGTATTAAGCCTTTGGTTTCTGCCTTTTCTTGGTCATAAAGTGTTTGTTTTGAAACTCTTCTTTGATATGACCAAAATAAACTATCCGCCCATCCATCCATCCATCTGCCCATCCATCCATACACCCACCCACCCAACCATCCATCCATCCAACCAACTAGCCAACCAAACTTCTTTCAGTTCTTACTCCACCAGTTTATCTTTAAGGAAGGAAAACGTCTGCAAACCAAACTAGGGATGTACGATATTATCAGCATGGTATCGGCCGATATTAGCAATAAAGTTCAATATCGGCCATCGGCCATTCCATCAAAATAACTCACCGATATAACAGGCGCCGTTTTTGTATGAAAACCCAGTGACAAGGATGCCTGCAGCGACGGCTCAATGTGATGACGTCACGCGCGCCTACCTGGCCTCACGGCAGAGAGGAAAATTCAATATATTGGCGATGTGGAAGTTTTATTCCGTTGGTGAAGATGTCGGATTCCAAAGATCTATGGACTACGTTGAGCCTCGCTACATCGTCCTCAGTCTGAGATATTTTTTCCAACGTAGACCGAGTTACAAGCCGTCATTCCGACGTCAGTGAGAAGCTAACAGCCGATAACTTGGGTGAGTTTTACCACAAACATTTGGACGTCGTGTTAGCCCCGTTAGCATGATTAGTCTTACTGAACAATGGACAGACAAAAACTTTGAACTTAAAAAGTCTGTCCTTCATGCACAGGAGTGCAGAGGATCCTATGCTGCAGCTATAGGAACCTGGAACAAGCCTCCACAAGTGAGACAGCATCGCAGGTGACTAATGCTAACAAATAACATTTAACACTTTTCATTTAATATAAGTTAAAGTGCTATGGCTGTTACTGAATATATGTCACCAGCTGTTACACAATTTTTGTAGCAAATAAGCCTAAATAAAAGGGCTATGTTCTGACAAAGGAAAGTATATACTGTAAAAATATCGGCATTGGTTATCGGCTAAATAAGTTTTAACATATCGGATATCGGCCAAAAATCCAATACCGTGCATCCCTAAACTAAACTAAAAGGAAAATTAAGTTGGAAACGCAAGAACTGAAAAAAGTTATTTTAATACAGTTACTTGACTTTTGTCAACACAGCAGTGTTACAACATAAACTATCCGCCCATTATTTTCATCAGATAATGACTTTTGTTAACAGTTAATAGTCCAGTATGCTTAACCGGAACTGGAGACTTGAAAACTAAAGAACAAATCTTATAAACCTCCTAAGTGTTTCTTATAAAAATCTTAGCTTTCTGTGACATGGATGATAGTAATCAAAAATATTCGTACAGTTTTGCCTTCATTCTTCTACATAGTAGAAGAATTAAATTCTTAAATGTGCTAAACTTTCCATCTCTAGCTTGTTCCGACTGATTTTACTCAGAAGTTTAAAACAATCCGACACCAGCCGTGAAGCTTATTAATAATGCTTTATACTGAAACAAAGCCAAAACCGACACCAGCAACATCCACATAAATGGCTGCTGCTGGTGTTGGTTTTGTGCTGAAAGCTGTTGACAATGTTTTCCCTTCACTCTGGATAAGATGCAGAACGTGACAAACGAGTTGCACCAGCTTTACATCCAAACTGCGAACAGAGAGCGTGTCTGACACTAAATTAAAGCAGACTGAATCAAAGCTACTGCTCTGTGTCATTTCACAGACTCCATCTCAGAGCTGTTACTCAATGCAAAACCAATACACTTACAGCAAACTGGGGTGATGCTTAAAAAGATTTAGTGACACGCGGAGCCCAAGAAATCAAGTGAAAATAACACAGGCACTGCAGGGCTCGTATTTCATTACACTATTTGACGTATCTGTCAGCTAAAGATATGATTCATCTACATCATACCTCCAATCTTTGCATTGTAGGCTACACCAACTCCGCAGATCCCGTTGTTGGCCACGGCTGCTACTTCTCCTGCACATCTCGTCCCATGCCTGGATAAGAGGAAAAATAAAGTGTGAGGGAAACATCCTTATTCTTGTAATTGACACAGCCTCTTACCGTGCACATACCCACAGGTTGGATAAATGTTTATTAAAGGTCGAAGGGAAAATGATTGGTTTCACCGTGAACTGTGGTCTGGCGGTAGACTGAGACAACACAAACGCATGGAGACAGGCTCTTGGCCCTGATAGCTTTGAACAAACAAATTCATCATCAGTGAACACAATCCATTGTGCATTATCTCCCATTTTGCAGCATTAGTAAACTTGAATTGCGTAAAGTCTGTATAAAGGCAGGGGAAAAAGACAAACCACCTGGGAGGAAGCAGTAAATTAGGTTTGCCATTTTCATTAAACATGAGCCCCTGTGGTAAGACTCAGCTCCAGGCACCGCAGCGTACAGGTCCAAAGAGCTGCTTTAGACGAGCTGATGATCACATTCCAGTCAGGTGTGTTACCCTTTACTGCCAGATATGCACCTCAGTGCCCTCCAAACCAGAGCGCAATCCCTTTAGGCTGCAGCCATTCTAAGACAAGAACGTTGGATCGGGGCAAGTCTTTCACAGCTAAAGGAGCCATCTGAACCAGCAAGTCTCTGCTGACGCATTTTCTGCGGCTTTCAAGCACCGAAAACGCAATACAGTGATTTAAACACCACGAGAGCAGACAATATCCCACACTGATAAAATGGACAGAAAGATGATACGAGGTTGTAGACATTTAATTTGTCTGCCAAAAGTGATTTAACTTGTTATTAATCAGCTCTGCATTGTGTTGTTAGAGGTGCATTTTAAATCAGGACCAAAACAAAGACTGGGGTCAAAGGCCACCGAAGGTCTAAACCGTCTTATGCAACTAATTAAAAGTCAAGACTCGGTTTTATTACAGACCTGATGGACCTGTTATACTGACAGAAGGTTAGAGAATTCCCCAGATATCCATCAGGGCAAAGGTTAATGTCAACGCTGCAATCAACAACTGACACCGACATCTACCAGTGGAGGCAAGGACCTGTTGGAGCACACTAAAATAATTGCTGCTAGATTTAAAAATATCTTTGTGTACAATAAAAGTTAAACACATGGACAAAAAAAACGCGATTTGAGTAATTTTCCACAGAATTTTCCCATAAGTGCTAGTGCACTGACTGTGAATATGAACTTGTGCATCTGTGTTTGTGAGGCAGACAATAAGCAGAAGCCGAGTCTGCAGCCAGACACACACGGACTTATCCTCCTGTGGTCAGCTAAACCTTTTCCTGTCACTTCATGTTTCGTCATGCATTACTTTCAATAACGCAAACTGCGATTAATGATATGTGCAAATGCTTTTAAGAGGTGAAGTTTGGGGGCTTGATTATGCAAGAACCGTTATCCTTATCAGGACGTGGAGATCCTGACACTGAAAAAATGATCAAGTTAACTCAAAATGGTATCTGTTAACTTCTCCCACAGTTTTGATCTTAACATGAATCTTAACATGAAAAACCAAACAACAAAGGACATAAAACTATAGTAGAAACTATAATAATAAAAATTCAGATAAGAATAAAAGCTGGAATACAGTAGTCCCTCGTTTATCGCTGTGGATCGGTACCCAGAAGCCCCGCGGTAAGTGAAAAACAGCGAAGTAGGGATAGTAGTACAAGTAGTAAGTAGTAGTTTATATTAGTATATATATATATATATATATATATATATAGGCATTTTAAACCTTTCCAACACTCTTGCAATATTCTAAACAATGTTTCTAAACTCCAAACGCTCTAAAAGAGCACAGAATGTCATGATTTCCCTCTCTGTGCCTTCGCTACTCTCAGTCACATGTAAACGCTCATGGCCACGCCCACTTTCCCGCTCTGCACGGAGAACAGCTGATCAGCTGTTCAGCTGCAGGAGGAAGCTTATCCTGACTGCATAGGGGTGCAGGAGGTGCTAAATAATTTAAAATAATTCATTTTAAATAAAGATTTGTGTGGCTCATCCATCAATCAGCCCATTGTGTGTCATGTGCAGATTGAATGTTTATTGATTGATGTCAAAAATCACGATTCAAATAAAAGCATGAAAGTTTTTGTTGTTTTTTATCACTTTATTTTTGTGGCCAGGTAGAATAAATGACATATTTATAGATGATAAACTAAAGAAACAAAACATGTTTCAGGGGCGAGTGAAGTTTCCATGTGCGTTTAGAAAACCTTCAACATAGTTTAGCGTTGACTGTATAAATCCAAGGATCTCCACTAGAGAAAACCAGATGTTTGTGGTAGAGAACACCTGTACAAACTATCAGAATAAATTTTAAGCTATTTAAATGGGTTGAGATCTGGTGTGTGAAGGCCATAGCATAGGATTCATTTAATTTTCATTAGCAAAGTATTTTCCGATCCCCTGCGACCTTTAGAAACATGTATTCTGGATACTCTGTTCAGGATGAAAATGTTTTCTGACATGAAAAAAGATTACATTATATGAAAGCAACTCTGTCAAAAAAAAAAACAGCATATCATCTTACTGTAGGGAGGAAACAGTTCAGATGTTTTTCTTATTTTGTCATTGGGTTTTAGGGAAATACCCATGCCAAAAACGAATACAATACAGCCTAAACCATCTAAAATAGAACACTTGCCTATCTTATTAGAAGGTAAGGTAATATCTGTCATCAGGATGGACTATCAGGAAGGTTTGTCTTCCAGAGACAAGTCCTCTGACAAAGAGCAAAATATGAAATAATTAATGTCCTTCATTTGTAAAATACTGAGGCTCTGATGAGATAGACATCACAGAGAAAACATAAAGCTCTGGGTTTAACAAGAGTCAAAGATGTAACAGCATGGCAGAGGAAGTTATGTGGCTCAGTTAAAACTTCTTTAATACCCGACTGATCCAGCAATGTTCAGTCAGGTCATCTGGATGGCTTTTATTTATTTTGCTGAAACATCCAGATGATCTGACTGAACACGGCTGGATTTTTACCTGGATTATTGAGCATGGACTTTGGTGACCTGATCATTTCTCACCCACATTAAAGATCCGTTTAGACGTTATTAGCAGCAGCACTCACTTCATTTTAAAATACACTAATCACCATTTATATCTTAACTTTGTTAAATATGCTCAACGGTAAACTGCTCCAGTAGTTTCGTTTATTTGCTTTAAAGTTTGTCGTAAAGAGTTGTAGCAAGTTTGTGGGAAAGCCATCTGTGTTTGCTACAAACGTTGCACAAATAAATAAATAGAATGCTTTTCAGAAACTTAAAATAGGACTAAAGAGTCTGCAGTTAAGATGAGACAGAACCAACTGAAACGAAACAAACGAGTCACTTTAGTGTTGGTGTACCTGCCCCTGACAGGCCAGCATAATGGAAACCATTTGACTTTTCCAACAATGTTCAGTCAGGTCGTCTGGACAGTTTCTTTTTTTATGTTGAGACGTTTCGCCCTCCATCCAGAAGGCTTCATCAGTCTGAGGAAACACCAAACAAAACTGCTTCTCCCCCAACAGCTTACTCCAAAATGGAAAAAAAACAGTTCTGTTGGTGCTAAGATGGTCTCTGGTGCCCGCCCTCTCCCTCATCGACATGTCAAACTGGTTCAAAACACCAAAGTCCAAGCTCAATAATCCAGGTATAAAATCCAACGTCCATCGTTGGTGTTTCGAACCAGTTTGACACGACTGTTGAGGGAGAGGGCGGGCACTGGAGGAGAGGGTGGGCACTGGAGGAGAGGGCGTGTCCTAGAGACATAACTTAACTGCTGTTTTCCACTTTGGAGAAGGCGGATGGAGGAGAAACAGTTTTGTTTGGTGTTTCCTCAGACTGATGAAGCCTTCCACGATGAACCCTAAAATCGCTGTAACGCCACTTGGTTGTTGAGATGTGCTGCAGACTATCCATGATGCTGATCTCATGCTGCTGATTTATTTCATGTTGCCGTGTTCGTTCGTCCTCGTCTGCTCACACAGACTCGTGTCCGTACTGCTGCTGTTTGGCGCATTGTTTTGTATCATTACTGCTTAGTGTATTCTTAGTTTAGCGTATTTCTTAGTTCATATTTTAGATCTTATTACAGTTTTTCTTTACAATTTGTATTTTTGTTGGATGTAACTGGGACCCTGTGTACATAGTTTCATTCCACTTCATGCATCACTTGTGATGTGAAAGACAAAGAATCTTGAATCCTTCTGGATGGAAGGCGAAACATCTCAGCACAAAAAAAGAAACTGTCCAGATGACCTGACTGAATGTTGGATTTTATACCTGGATTATTGAGCATGGACTTTGGCGTTTTGACTTTTCTTCATTACAGCATCAGTTTTCCACTTCGCTCTCATTTGACTTAAGTTATGGAAAGATGAATGTAATTTGACTAGAAAAGGTTTTTTTTTTGCCTTCAGCTGTTCTCAACAGAGCTTTGATTATATCAAGTAAAAAAGAACAAGAGGCACTTTTTGTTCCTTACAAATTGTACACGCTCTTCAACTTCTCAATGATACAACAGAAAATTGGAGGGAACAGAGGGTAATTTGAGCTAAAGTCTTGTTCCGAACACAACGAGAACAAGCTCCAGCAGAGAGACTTTTAGCACAAAGAGTAACGGGCAGGTTGCCGCAACTATAGCTGACAACAATGATCAGTGGTTACACACACAGCTGGAAAAACCATCATCATTGCACAAAACCTGAACTGCCTTCCTGAGGACGTGCTTAAGAGACGTGCAACTGTCACACATGTCTCCAAACAGGCAAAGTATTTTTATCCACCTGCATTGAGCAAAGAAAACAAAAATAACTTCAAAATCTATTTCTGGCTCCTTGTATAAAAGATATGCCACCAGTCTCCCTGTGGTGCACAAACAAATACACTTTGAGGTAAACATCGTCGCATGCATCTACAGTTGATGAATATTAAATAATTGTGCTTATTGTTATTGAAAATTTAAAGTTAATTATAATGATGTTTGGAGTCATCGATGTTTCCTGTTATTACTAAAAAGTGTGGACTTCGCGGTTCATGTTTCGTGGACTCGCTCTATCACGGTTTTTCAAAATAAGACTGGACATGACACACAACTGGCTGATTGATGGATGAGCCGCACGATGGGCTTGTGATTTTTATTTAAAATTAATTATTTTAAATTATTTAGCACCTGCTGCAGCTTTGTGCAGCCCATACTGCTGGATAAACTTCCTCCTGCAGCTGATCAGCTGTTCTCTGTGCAGAGTGGAGAAGTGGGTGTGGCCAAGAGCGCTTGCAGGTGGCAAAGAGCAGAGGAGGCAGGGAGCTGAAATCATGACATTCTGTGCTCTTTTAAAGCGTTTAGAGTTTAGAAACATTGTTTAGAATATTGCAAGTGTGTGGGAAGGGTTTAAAACACCTTTATATACATACAGTATATATATATATATATTAGGGGTGCACCGATTGCAGTTTTCTAGCCGATCACCGATTTCTAAAAAGTCTGACCTGCCGATTACGATTTTGTAATATAAGCGATCCTGTCAGGTGTTTAAGTCACAATGCACCTTCAATTTTCCATTATTATTTTACTGAAAAACATAACCCTGAACAATATCCTAGAAACAATATAAACTTGTTTTAACCGGCCATGATGTAGTGCTCTGAAATATAAATGAAGTTCAGACAATTGTTGTTAAAAACAAACAAAAAAATCTGTAAAACCGGTTTCTCATGCAAGTATCAGCCGATTTCCGATTTCCCAATTTTATTTTTCCCAAAATTAAGGAAATCGGGGGCCGATAAATCGGTGCACCCCTAATAATACATATATATATATATATATATATATATATACACACACACACACACACAAATAAACTACTAGTTACTACTTGTACTACTACCCCTACTTCATGGTTTTTCACTTATCGCGGGTCTTCAGGGTACGGATCCCCCATGATAAACGAGGGACTTCTGTAATACCCATCTGTTGAATTTTGGACTGTTCTCTGTAAGGCACTGTGTTACAATCTGTTTTCCCAAGTCACTCATCATAATCGGTTGAGTATCAGTTGAATGTATAGGCAGTTGAGTGTATAATCAATATAGTGATTTAAAGGGAGCAGCCAAAAAACTGTTGGGTGGAGAGAGCTGCGTATTGGACCGAGGATCAGGTGCGTCCGTCTCTCTCTCCTGGCAAGGAACAATAAAATACAAATAAGCTGGATTGTGCTTTCTCGTCTTTTATTAATAAGTCTCGATAGAAAATTCCACAACAGTATGAATACTAGTTATGAATTATGCAATACGATGCTTTTTCTCTTTAAAATTTCAATCTCAAAATCGGAGACTTTTCTTTCTGCAGCGTTAGAGCTTAATTACATTAGGAAGAAAAAGAATCGTTGAGGATCTCGAGGCTGAGGATAGTGGTGTTTGCAGTTCATTAGTCTCCTGGCTTCACTAAACCTCAAAGGTAAATCTGAACAAGTGTTTCGCTCTGTTCATTCTCAGGTCGGTTAATGGTCCTGCCAGTTAACTAATGAGCTGGCCTCCAGCACAAAACATCTGATGATGTTTAGAGAGTGCAGAAACGAGAGGTGCATGAAGCACCGCTGCAGAAAATAATTTACGCAGTCTGACGACACTAGCTTGCCGTTTCAAGTTGTGGGATATTTTATCTAGAGCAGTGTGCAGGATGTGTATCTTTTTTTACGTTGCTGTCGCACATGACAATTAGATGAGATTATAAAGTAACTTGTATCGTTCACGTTTCAACATTTGCCCCTGCACTAATTTAAGAAGAAGACTTTAGAAGAAAGATGGTTAAACTGGCACTTTTTTTTGTTCTTCCAGGAAGCATGCATTTAAAAAAATTGTTCTGATAGAGGCCGGAGAAATCCCTGGAAAGAGAAACACCTACGGTAGATCCCATGCTGCTTTAGATAAACATAAGGGTAAATCGGTGCTCAGTGCTGCTTGTATGCTGGGAAAGAACGACGGCTTTATGAAGGCGGACAGAGACGGGTTTTCAGCAGAAAGCACACAGTTACAGTCTCACATAAGCTTACGCCACTTCATGCTCTCCCACAGAACCGCCAGTGTGAAGTAAAGGAAATGGACAAATACTCGCACATATCCAGCCAGAGAGAAACACACAGGGCTGTTTGATAGTTGACATGCGCGATTGTTGAAGAAAGGTTCGTCCAAAGAAAGGAAAACCTCAAAAAGGAAGGTCTTAGCTGGACTTTGTGCCACAAACAGAGCAGCTTAAACCTGCTTTGCCTCTGATTTCAGATGTGCAACGCTGCACAAAACGTGTTCTCCAATAGTTTCTCACACAAAACTTCATCATTTAAGGTGAACGGTGAGAGAAATGTCAGAAAAACTTCAAAACACTCAACTAGTCTGCATTAGAAAGTCATGATGTATTGTGTGCACCATTTCCCTCTTTATAAAAGCATGTACTCCCATTATTGTGTGATTTTAAACAAGTTAACTGCATTTTTGGTTTGAATCATCCTGCCCTGCTTTTAGATATGTCGTAAGCATGGTTACAGTATGCGACGGGTTCCCATATTCACAGAGCCAAATTCAACTCTCTAAGGTTGAGACATCCGAGTTTCATCCAAGCCACATTCTAATCTTCTCTGCTTATCATCAGTAATAACGCAGAGTTTCAAGTTAAACTGATTCTCAGGCCAGGAGCCCAAAGCAGATTACTGCAAATCAAAAATTAAAGTGAAGAAGGAAGACAAGGTGGGACCTTTACAAGCCAAGAGATTTGCAGCTTCATTAATGCTGATGAACTTTATTCAATCCAATTCTCCACAGGGCAGAACAGCGGTGATAAACAACACCCTGATGTCATCTGGAGATGCTGCTGCAATAACGCCGTCTCCTTCACACAGTACTTTAATACCAAAACAGGTCCTCAAGACTGTACAAACAATGTGGTGGCGTTCGTGTTTAACGAAAATAAACGAAATCTGAAAATGTGATGGAGCCAAAAAAAAATCTGGACAAAACTTCGTATGACTTTAGGGCTGGACAATAATTCGATATCGATAATTATCACGATATTTTATTAAATGACGATATGAGTTCTAAGCGCGTTTTCGATATTTCGATACGATTACAGAGTTTCGCTGACGCATTTCTTTTTCTGTTCAGGTTGAAGCGGCCGCTTCAGTTTCAACCCAAACAGAAAAAGTTACACGACACAACTACGTGGGTGCGTGTTGACGTACACCACAGCTCGAAGGAGTCAGCGATAGCAGGCTAGGCTCCAACGAACGGTAAGTTTTCGCTTCAAAATGAGTTCCCATGACCGTCAGAATGCGACTGAACAAGCTTTCACATGCGAAGGGAAAGCAGATGACGTAATTGATAAGAGAGGAAAGACTAACTCGGCGGTGTGGAAGTGGTTCGGCTATCTAAATGTGCCGGAGAGTCGTTCCAACTAGCGGTGGGAACACATCCGACTTGTTCCACTCGATAGAATCTGCTGAGAGTCAGAAGATGAAGCACAATAAAAGTCTGAGCCAACGTGTCCCTGAAACACCCCCAGCTGCATCAAAAGAGAAATCCATTCAAACGCATGGGTTAGGTTATGTTGTTGTTAAAAGTTAAAACTATTAATATTGACAAAGTTGAGAGTTTTACGTTTATTTGACGGTGATTTCAAATTTCTTTGAAGACTATATACAAATAAAAGATGAACATTAATTTATTTGTAGTTTATCTAAGGCTTTTATATTGTTTATATCGTTATCGGAATTATATCGTTATCGACCGAAATTAAGAAATATATCGTGATAAAAGTTTTTGCCATATCGTCCAGCCCTATACGACGTCCTCACAAAGCAGCACAAAAACCAGACTGCTCAAAACAAAAAGAGGAAAGAGCTTCTCATATTTTCAACAGTGAAAAATAACCTAATGCTTTGATTATTCAAACACTAACATAGCTATCAGTCAACAAAGGTGGAAACAAAAACAATCCAAGTTATTTATTACGCATATGATTTCGAAAAATGTATTTTGCAGGAGAAATCAAAAGACAAATAAATGTTGATGTGTTTACCTGTTGTCGTTGAGCTGCGTGTATCGAGGCTGGGGATCTGGGTCGCCATCGTTCACATCGTAACTGGCCTCCGGGTCCTGAAAGAGACAAAAGTGCCGATAGTGTCAGATGTCGAAACGATTGGTTCATTATTATTTAACGAATCAAGTGTTAGACACATAGAAGCCAATTTATTTTCAATTTAAAGTAAAATGCTCTTTTGATGCGTTAGTTTTGATTAGCTTGAGCTCATTCAGCTGTTATACTCACGTAGTTCTGCATCAGGTCCGGATGGTTCTTTTCTATTCCATCATCTAAGATGGACACGACTACACCTTTACCTGTGTAGCCCAACGCCCACGCTCCTTTTGCATTTAAGTCATTGTGGTTGATGTTGTACTGAGGATGAAGAAGGCAAAAAGTTATTTTATATTAAAAAGGAAAAGTGACAGGCAGCAAAAAGTGCATAAGTACCACATTTGCACTCACTGGTCACTTTATTAACCTCCAAGCAAACTAAATTAACGGTGAAGTGGATGATGGTGCACAGTAATCCTCCTGCATGCTTTCTGATAGGCTTTTGACATTTCACTTGACCTTTTATCAGACGTCACGTCTGGCTTTCAAATAGTTCAAAGCTGCTATTTCAAAGTTTACCAT
Source organism: Nematolebias whitei (assembly GCF_014905685.2). NCBI lineage: Eukaryota > Metazoa > Chordata > Actinopteri > Cyprinodontiformes > Rivulidae > Nematolebias > Nematolebias whitei. The sequence continues at coordinate 6,958,701 of NC_056499.1, read as the reverse complement.
TAAAATGTAATGTGCCTGATGTGTCACTCAGAGCTTTTTCCTCTTGGACTGCAACACTTGTATCATGTTATCCCATTGATCAGACAGAATTAAGTTTATTCTTCAACCTTGTAACACCCTTGATACTCGGAACCATGGAGAAAAAGCTGTGATTTGCAATGCAGGGTAAGGCTGAACAAGGTCCTCTCTGGTCGACTTGTTTCATTTTGAATGTTCATCAAGTGAGTGATGCGCCTTCTCCCTTTCAGCGCAACGGCTTTGTCTTTACTTTGAGACATTTTAATGATTTAGTAGTATAAAAATTGCTTAACATGAGCATAGGCCTAAAAGCAACACACTGCCAACAGTCTCCTCTGGTCAGCAAAGTTGGCTATGCTGAAGCTTACAAGGCCAAAAGAGGCGCGGCATGTGTTGAAGCCACCCGACAACCTTGCCTACATGTTTATGCTTCTAATTACATGTGAAGATTTGGAGAGAACACAGTCAGTTACAACTTAAGTATATTGAATGTTGAGGAAATTAAAATTTAGACAAAATTACATTTTTCAGACAATTTTTTTTACGATTGTGTGATTGTCAGACATTTTCATTATGACACTGACAAAAGTGCTATTAAATTTCAAAATAAGCATTTTCTCTTTATTATCAAAAGTGGTGTATAATTTCCGGTGTATAAGCCGCTACTTTTTTCATACGCTTTGGACACTGCGGCTAATTTATGTATTTTTTTATATTTAGCTTCCTGCCACCAAAAACATTTAGCCGTAGCTTCGTCAGCGCAGTTCTCTCCAGTGATTACCGGTAGTTTTATGTTCATTCAGAAAATTGTAGGTTGCTGTATTTAGTAGAGTAACCATGAGTCAGACAGGGTTATGAAGAGCTGTGAGGATCAGCAGTCTGTGCGTGTTGAAAGCAAACCAGAGTCTATGAAACGCCATCTGGTGGTTGATTCTTGTATTGCAACAAGAGCTGCACATTCTGTCAGGAGCTGTGTACAGTTTGTGTTATTAAAATGTGGGCGCTTGCAGCTTATACACAAGCACGGCTTATTTATGTACAAAATTGTGTTTTATTTTAAACTTCGTGTGCACGGCTTGTAGTCAGGTGCGCTCTATAGACTGGAAATTACGGTAAGTTGTGAGTGTTGTCATCTTAGCAGAATGTATTACCACTAGTAACACTACAGGCCGTGCTGGTCTGTTTCTACTCGTCTTGTCAAGGTACCACTAACTAACTAACTACTAGAACTCGTGGGGAGCGCAGTCTGCTAAAGTGCATCTATTCTAAGGAATGGTTGATGCGAGTCTGTTTTGCATCACCATGAATCATCTGCAGCCTGCAGCAACCTCGCAGTAATTGAAGTGAGGAGCTGAGCAGAAAGTCTCAAGAGTTGTTACCGCTGCTTTTAACAGGCCAGTGTATCAATTCCTCAAGTCAAATGCAAAAATCAATCCAATAAAAACAAGACCACTTCAAGATCAATCACCCCTTCCTCGGTCTGCGTTCCCTTTTTGTTGCAGCTGTTTATGAACTACAGTAAACCCTCACTTTCCACGAGCATGCCTCTCATAATTCAAGTTTGATCTTTATGAACGCACGGATACGATGATGGAAGCAGAATCCTTTTTGACACCTTCCTGCCTTGTTAACAGGATTCCACACAAAAGCCTTATTGTAAATTTGTTAGAGATGCCTTTTGACTCCGTTTAAAATACTTTACATTTATAAATTAGTTTTGCTGTATTGACTTGGGGCAGTGCAGGTAGGATGTGTCTCGGCAACACACAACACATAAAACTTAGTTCAGTCAGATTTTGTTGTGCAGTGTTCATACTCACCAGGTACCACTGGTCTCTATACTTGGGGTCAATAAATTCTACAATGGTATCCCTCTTTTTCCTCCGTTTCGACACCTGTTGCTCTGCCCAAGTGACCTAAGCACAGAGGATGCAAATACACAAGGAGTTAATAAATACACGTCGACTTCTTCCACTCGAACATGAAAAAGACATTAAATAATTATGCACCATCCATGAGTGTCATCATGTCAAATTAATTATTAGAGATCCTAATGCTCAGTGGGATGACAGATGACGAGAATGAGATTAGAGGCACAGGAGCATGGCAGACTCCTCACTAATGAGACTCGCTGCTGAATTCCAGAGCAGGCCAAGACTCATTAAAATTTTGGGTTGGTGTAAAATGCAGAGCATCAGGAGCTATGTGCATAAACACACTTACAAACTATGCATACAAAAAAAAAAAAGGTATCATTTTAGCATGCATAACAATACAACCGTCTGCAGCAGGCCTTCACAATGTGGGAACACTTTCAGAAATTGTTGACAGAAGCAGAAGGCATACAGTGAAAATAACCCTGAATGCTGCTCCCTCCGTTGCCTTGTGCTCGCAGTACAGCAGAACACCTGGGTACACAAGCTGCGCAGAAAAACATGTTGGAGAAGGTAGATAGAAAACTGCCTGCTGCAAGGACGGAGCACCTGAAGTGAAGGGCAACTAAATTACAGCGCATCTCTCTGCAGATCACAGGAGACACGAGTGAACGAGGTAATGAAGGTCACATTAACTGAAACACTGAAGCCAGTTCAGCACAAAAAAAAGCATCACTTCAAAGGACAGAGAGGTTTATGTCGAAGTTCAAACTCTAAGTGGAGATTTTGTTTGTATTTCTGATTCTTGCTGCAAAAATCAAGGGAGTTGTGTGTGGCAGCTTAGGCATAAAAACCAAATGACTGCTTTCTCACCAAACGTGCAATTAGTGGACCTACAGTTAAAGACCCAGACACACGTCGACAGTGGATGTTGGCAGACACAGTTGCTGGTAACTTCATGCTGACGGCACTTGTGTATTTTGTGGCTAAATGAGAGGGAATAACCAGTATGTTGCACAGAAAAGTTCACAGGTAGAAATAAAACAAAAACCACTTTCACACATTTATGAACCCAACACCTTGAAGCCCACAGCCAAAAATCATTACAAGTACTGGTATGACTGAACAAACAAACCAAAAAACATTCTCCTCCTCCTCATACAGTCAAATAGAGCCTTGTAAATCTGCAGCACCCCGGACACTTATGCATATGTATATGCATGTATATGTGTATGCATGTATATAAATACACTACATTGACAAAAGTATTCACTCACCTGCCTTGATTCACATGAGCTTAAGTGACATCCCATTCCTAATCCATAGGGTTCAAAATGACGTTGGTCCACCCTTTGCAGCTAGAACAGCTTCAACTGTTCTGGGAAGGCTGTCCACAAGGTTTAGGAGTGTGTTTATGGGGATCTTTGACCGTTCTTCCAGATGTGCATTTGTGAGGTCACATACTGATGTTGGACGAGAAGGCCTGACTCTCAGTCTCCGCTCTAATTCATCCCAAAGGGTTAAGGTCAGGACTCTGTGCAGGCCAGTCAAGTTCATCCACACCACACTCTGCATCCATGTCTTTATGGACCTTGCTTTGTGCACCGGTGCACAGTCACGTTGGAAGAGCCAACTAGAGGACGAGTTCCAAACTGTTCCCACAAAGTTGGGAGCATGGAATTGTCCAAAATGTCTTGGTCTGCTGAAGCAGTCAGAGTTCCTTTCACTGGAACTAAGGGGCCAAGCCCAGCTCCTGATAAACAGCTCCACACCTTAATCCCCCCTCCACCAAACTTTACACTTGGCACAATGCGGTCAGACAAGTACCGTTCTCCTGGCAACCACCAAACCCAGACTCGTCCATCAGATTGCCAGATGAAGAAGCGCGATTCTTCACTCCAGAGAACGCACCTCCACTGCTCTAGAGTCCAGTGGGGGCGTGCTCTACACCACTGCATCCGACGCTTTGCGTTGCACTTGGTGATGTATGGCTTGGATGCAGCTGCTCGACCATGGAAACCCATTCCATGAAGCTCTCTGCGCACTGTTCTTGAGCTAATCTGAAGGCCCCGTGAAGTTTGGAGCTCTGTAGTGATCGACTCTGCAGAAAGTTGGCGACCTCTTCGCACTATGCGCTTCAGCATCCGCTGACCCCGCTCCGTCAGTTTACGTGACCTACCACTTCGTGGCTGAGTTGCTGTCATTCCCAAACACTTCCATTTTCTTATAACACAGCTGACAGTCGACTGTGGAATATTTAGGAGCGAGGAAATTTCACGACTGGATTTGTTGCACTGGTGGCATCCTATCAGTTCCACGCTGGATTTCACTGAGCTCCCGAGAGCGACCCATTCTTTCACAAATGTTTGTAAAAACAGTCTGCATGCCCAGGTGCTTCATTTTATACACCTGTGGCCGTGGAAGTGATTGGTACACCTGATTCCAATAATCTGGATGGGTGAGAAAATACTTTTGGCAATGTAGTGTATAGGTTAATCATGAATGTAGAACTCCCTACCACATTGTACATGTGCATATAGTTTTTTTTTATTTGTGTATTCTGCTTCTTTTTTTGATTATTTCATATCTTTTTCTGTATAATTAGAACATTTATTTATTCATTTATTCATTCAATTAAAAGAAACAAAACAAATCCATTAAAAAGAAAAACATTGAATGAAACGGGTGCAGAAAGAAGAAGAAAATTCTTATAATATCTGCCTCTTATTTAAAAAAAATATATAAAATAACTAGAAAACAAACAACAATTTAGGATTGACTAATCTCAAAAGTAAAAACAAAAAAACATCAGGCATCCTTCACATGGCACCATACTTTCCCAACAATTTTAATTTAATCATCTTTTTAAACATATACATTGTTTTAGAAAATGTTCTGGTGATATCGAGGCAATTCCACAATTGTGTTCCCTGAATTACAACGCAGCTCCTTCAGACTAGTTCTAAACGGAAGTTGTACAAACATTTCCAATCCCTTAAGGTTATAATGACTTTCTTTTTAAACAAATTTGAACTGAATTTTTGGGGGTAATTTTTTATGAGTTTTATACATGGCTTGTAAAATACTATATTCAACCAAATCATAAAATTCTTATAATTTCAATCGATTAAATAATATACTTGTTGGGTGACCATTGCACTTCCTACTAATAATTCTTATAGCTCTTTTTTGTAAAAATAAAAATAGGGTTTGTAATTGTTTTGCGTGCTTTTCCCCAAACTTCAATACAATGGATTAAATATGGAACAATCATTACATTAAACAATATATACAAAGCTTTGTCATTCAAAAACTCTTACTTTATACAGAAATGCAATTGATTTTGCCATTTTTATTCTTAATTTACATGAGATTTCCACGTCAGCTTCTCATCAATAACGACACCCCAAAATTTTATTTCATTAACTCTATGAATTTCAATTCTGTCTATTTTAAATGGGACTTGGTTTAATTTTTTTTCCATTACTAAATATCATCTAGTTTGCTTTTTTCAAATTTAATGAGAACTTATGGAACCAAGTTTGTATTTTTACGAATTCTGCGTGTATCGTCTCTAACGTCCGTTCAATATCTTCGTCCGAACAAAAAACGGTGGTATCATCTGCAAATAAAACACACTTCAAAAGCCCTGACACATCAACCAGATCATTCACATACAAAATAAACAAATTTTGTCCCAACACAGAGCCCTGAGGAACTCCACATCCATTAACGCAAAATTCAGATCTTACATAGTTTACCTGTACAAACTGTCTCCTATTATTCAAATAACTGGATACCCATTGTAGTGCTAATCCTCTAATGCCATATTTATTCCGTTTGCTACTGGATGCCCCCAGGATTAATAAAGTATCCATCCATCCATCCATCCATCCATCCATCCATCCATCCATCCATCCGTCCATCCATCTACATACGTATTTACCCATTTGTTTTGTGCTTGTATTTTAGAGGTTATGGACTTATTTAAAAAAAAAAAATGTTAAAGAGCATTTTTCACACATGATAAAATATCACAGCCATTCATTCTGATTTTTTGTGAACAGCAAGCAGTTTTCTAGCAAACAGTAATAAATTAGTTGTCACCAGCTGCCTTAGTTTGTTTTTCCAACATTTAGAGTGACGTGCAGTCAGATGTTTGCAGTGACCTCCTGATTTCCAGTTAGAGCAACGTTCTGCTTTCTTCTGCGTCATCAGGCTGAGTTTGTGATTTCCCTTTTCCAGTTTTTCAAACGACATCTAACACCTTGGTTTCACACGTTTGTGGGGTACGTCTGCTGTGCGTAACTTTCACAAGCTGACAGGACTGATTATGTTTAAGCATGTCGAGATTTTAAACTACAAAGTTCATCATAAAGTTTAATGCAGCCATGATGCTCAAGTAGTTAACATTAAATTTAAGCACAATTTTCAGTGCATAAAACAAGGACGTTTACATTTATATATATATAACTATATATATACATATACATACATACAAAAAAACAAACATATGCATAAATATTTAACTTCTACAAACCGGATTCCAAAAAAGTTGGGACACTAAACAAATTGTGAATAAAAACTGAATGCAATGATATATGGAGATGGTAAATGTCAATATTTTATTCGTAATATAACATAGATGACAGATCAAAAGTTTAATCTGAGTAAATGTAACATTTTAAAGGAAAAATATGTTGATTCAAAATTTCACAGTGTCAACAAATCCCAAAAAAGTTGGGACAAGTAGCAATAAGTGGCTGGAAAAAGGAAATGGAGCATATAACGAACAGCTGGAAGACCAAAAAACACTAATTAGGTCAACTGACAACATGATTGGGTATAAAAAGAGCTTCTCAGAGTGTCAGTGTCTCTCAGAAGCCAAGATGGTAAGAGGATCACCAATTCCACCATTGTTGCGCAGAAAGATAGTGCAGCAATACCAGAATGGTGTTACCCAGCGTAAAATAGCAAAGACTTTTAAGTTATCATCATCAACCGTGCATAACATCATCAAAAGATTCAGAGAATCTGGAACAATCGCTGTGCGTAAGGGTCAAGCCTTAAAACTCTACTGGATGTTCGTGATCTCCGGACCCTTAAACGTCACTGCACCTCAAACAGGAATGCCACTGTCAAGGAAATAACAGAATGGGCTCAGGAATACTTCCAGAAAGCATTGTCAGTGAACACAATCCACCGTGCCATCCGCCGTTGCCAGCTGAAACTCTACAATGCAAAGAGGAAGCCATTTCTAAGCAAGCTCCACAAGCTCAGACGTTTGCACTGGGCCAGGGGTCATTTAAAATGGAGTGTGGCAAAATGGAAGACTGTTCTGTGGTCAGATGAGTCATGATTTGAAGTTCTTTATGGAACACTGGGACGCCATGTCATCCGGACCAGAGAGGACAAGGATAGCCCAAGTTGTTATCAATGCTCCGTTCAGAAGCCTGCATCACTGATGGTATGGGGTTGCATGAGCACTTGTGGCATGGGCAGCTTGCATGTCTGGAAAGGCACCATTAATGCAGAGAACTATGTTCAGGTTCTAGAACAACATATGCTCCAATCTAGACGTCATCTCTTTCAGGGAAGACCCTGCATTTTTCAACACGATAATACTAGACCACATTCTGCAGCAATCACAACATCATGGCTACGTAGGAGAAGGATCCAGGTACTGAAATGGCCAGCCTGCAGTCCAGATCTTTCACCTATAGAGAACATTTGGTGCTTCATAAAGAGGAAGGTGCGACAAAGAAGGCCCAAGACGATTGAACAGTTGGAGGCCTGTATTAGACATGAATGGGAGAGCATTCCTATTTCTAAACTTGAGAAACTGGTCTCCTCTGTCCCCAGACGTCTGTTGAGTGTTGTAAGAAGGGGGGATGCCACACAGTGGTAAAAATGGACTTGTCCCAACTTTTTTGGGATTTGTTGACGCCATGAAATTTGGAAACAACAGATTTTTCCCTTAAAATGATACATTCTCTCAGTTTAAACTTTTGATCTGTGATTTGTGTTCTATTCTGAATAAAATATTAGATGTTGGCACCTTCACATCATTGCATTCAGTTTTTATTCACAATTTGTTTAGTGTCCCAACTTTTTTGGAATCCGGTTTGTAGATTCCTACCCTAACTATGTAACATCTTCTGTGCTCCCTTGACTCGACATATTGAAAAAATGTTACCAGGTTTAATAAAATAAAGGTAAAAAGAGCACTCCTAAATGTTCAACTAGAAAAAAAAAAAATACATTATATGCCTAAAATCAAATTGTATTAATTGAAAAAATAATAAGTTGTCCTTTTTCAAGAGTTTTTACTGGTATAAGCTAAAATCAGGTCAAACTTTAACGCACCGCTCACTCAACATGGGTAAAAAAATAAAAAAAAACGAGCTAACACCTAAACTTCCTGTGAGCATGCAGAGACATTTTAGTAGGAGTAGTTACAGTGTACTTTAAACCGCAAACATCCCAACAGCTCTGGTTGTTTCCAACCAATATTTAAACCCAGTCATTTCTCTCACTTCTTTGTAAGGTCAATAAAAACCCAGAGTAAACGGTGATTTTCCACTCGTTACTTTACGGATGATTAAAGCACAAATTACCAGTCTGGACAAGTGCATCAAGTTTTTGCACAACAAAGACAGACTTACAGAAACATATCCACCTAAAGGCATTTTAGAGTGTTTTTCCAACAATACAGCTGGACAACTTTGTGAATTTATATCTCCATAAGCTCACAGTAAACAAGAAATAATGAAAGTCAACTTTTAAACCCCATTAAAACATTTTTAACTTCTGGAATTGCACGTCTACTTTGTGCTTAGCAGTATGAGACTGTTTTTAGTTCTTTTTGTTATAAAGTGTGTGACAGTGCATACAAAAGAAGTGTATAACAAACATATTTATTATATTATCTCAGAAGGCTCTGAATATGAAAAGCCGTTGAATCATATTCTCATATGTGTCCAATTAAGAGCTAAAGTTCAAACAAAGGACTTTGGTTTGTGTTTGGGTGGAAAATCTTTATCTTGAAAAACAAAGTCCCCACATTCTTTTTTTTGGTCCACCCATTCCTTTGTCCTAAACTACACAAACAAATCATCCTCCCTCTGAGGCAACATAAAGCCTCATTACCATAAAGGGAAATGCCACTAGTTACAGCACAGACAACCGACTTCCTGCTGTACGTTGGTGAAAAGTGCTTCTGTTGAAGCGATGATATTAACAATAAAGAACAGATTATAGTAAAACATATGATGACTAAACTATTAAGTTAGTGTTTATTGAGTTACGTGTTCCTTAAAGTTTGACAAATCAAGAACGGTCACTGACGAGAAGTAAACGCAACAACAGGAGAGAAAAAGACAAGATGGCTTCCTTCCTGAGATAGATGGAGAACTTTTGCTAATCGTCTTTTATAATGTCTGTGAATGTTTCTGTTCGGTGCCCTGAGATGACTTCTGTTGCGACTTGGAGCTATAGAAATAAACTGAATTGAATTGAAAGTAGCAGTAGACCTGTCGCGATAAACAATAAATCAATTAATCGCATGATCAATGAAAATTATCAACCTCCTTTTCATTTATCGGCTTTATCGCTTCTTCGTGTCTCTCTCTTTTTACTGAAGACACTGGATGACAAAAGGTTCAACTCCGGTGCTCTTCACTGATTCCTCCCTTTCTCTTTCATCTTTAAAAATCAGTTTTAACCAAATCGCGTTATTGGATCGTTTAAAGCAGCTCAGCTGAGAAGCTAAGCTACGAGCTAAGCTAACAGGCCGACCTCGGGGAAAAAACTTCCATTTTGTCAAAGCTGCAAAATTCACGGTTGAAACCCGTGTCTTTGTGTAAAAAGTTGTTTTTTTTCTGCAAAAAGAAGCTGAGAACTTGTTTACTGATTTTTTTATTAAAAGCTTTGTGTGACAAATGCTATGCTAAAGAGCTCAAACCACGCCATTTTGAGAACTGGAAAAAAGGGAAAGAAAGACAGCCCATGTCACGTCAAGGGGCCTCCCTCCCATTTTTCTTAAAGAGACACACTGCTCACTCCCTCACTATCCATTCTTCTGTTCAAACAGTCATACTGCCATCCAGTGGTCAAAAAATGTACTACACTAAAAATAAAATTAACATTTCTTCTTAAATTTGACAATAATTTCTAATTATAATAATATATATAATATAATAATTACTAATTATTGTCAAATTTCAAACAATAGTAACGTTTATCGCAATAGTTTCTGAGACAATTAATCGCCCAGCAAAATTTGTTCTTGTGACAGGTCTAAGTAGCAGATAAGATTCAAACCTTAAACGTAGAGCAGGCCCTCCTGACAGACGTCTGTCGACAGATTTAAATTTGGCAGTTTTAGGTGCTTTGTAAGTAAATACTCTTCGAAGAGTTCACTCTCACTCAAGATTCTCACTTAGTTTAATAGCAGCAAATAGACTCTAAAGGATTTTTAAAATCTTCCTATTTAAACTGCGTTTTACAAAAAGTAAACAATTTGTGATAATTGGCTCGCTTACAAAGTGTTGATTGCAGCAAAGTTGCACGAATTTACAGACGCATCCGAGGGATCCAACGAATGGCAGTAAACACAATTTGCCAAGCTCCCCTGATTAAATGAGCTTTGAAATAATCAAAACGTGGTCAAAATCCTGTGGAGCTGGTCTCATCCTCTTCATAACAGGCACAAGGGCCTGATAACACTCCACTTTTTCTGAGGGACAAAAGGAATTCAGCAACAGGAAACGGAGCGCCGATGTTAAAGGAAATCCCAGAGGATGGGAAGTAAGCTCTAACGTGTATGCAAACAAAACCAGCAGAGGCTATTCTACTCCCACTGAGCATCTGTGGGGTGCAGATTCACTGAGGTACCAGATATTACCTAGAGGCAGTTTTATGATGCACTGGTAAAACGGAAAATAGAATCAAGCTTTTTCTTAGGGTAAATTATTATAACCAGTGAAAAAAAAAAGCAACTTATCGACCCTAAAAATACCCGAAATACTCGAGCTGATGATCCTTAAGCAGTCTGCTCACTGTTCAAGTCACCTGATTATTAACAGCAATGAAAGAAACCACAGTAAAGTTTCTTTATTGTAAGGCAACGTGCTCTGGGAACGCCGGCTGTCAAAAGCACTCGTTATAATTTACTCCCGAGCTGCAGCACCGTTGGCTGTGACCTATAGAGCACCATAAAGAGCAGCCATCACTTACAATTAATAACTTTTACTGCGACAGTATCAGGGGTAGAAGCTATTCTGGGTGTTCTGCTTTGTTTTGTTTCAACATGGTTATTAGTCATTTGCTCTCAACTGCAAACTGTAATTCTAGTTTTTTCCTCAGAGAAAGAAGAAACTGTTAGAATTTAATCAACATCGTTTGGTTGGAGCATAAAACAACAAGAGGACCACATACGGCACATTATACGCCCGACGACAAACTATTATACAGCAATCTATAGCAATAAGCAAAGACCTTATATAATATTTGACCTTGATTTGTGATCTTGACCTTGAAGCTGGGGTGATGAAAAGTGTGCCGGACACAGCGCATGGAGAGGATGCATACACGTATGAAGTTTTGTTAAATAATCTTTAGCAGATCAGAAGTTATGGATGGGACAAGAGAAAGTTACTATAATACATGTTATAATAATACAGTGCTTCTCTATTATTTTCTGTTATGCCCCCCAGGAAGAAGTAAACATTTCGTCCGTCCCCCCCCCCCCATAGCATTGTGGCTTTATTAGCATTAAAGAAAAAAAAAATCTAGATCAACTTACATTAAAGAATAACTTTATTATTAACATTGTTTTTAAGTGTGTAACAGAAAAAACTTAAAGTGCATCAATTTGCCTGAACCCC
>NC_056499.1:6944304-6946822 GCF_014905685.2 Nematolebias whitei | reverse complement strand
CCCCCCCCCCAAAAAAAAAAAAACAATCAATTAAACTGTAAACATTTTTGACCATTTGATACTGAAAAATAAAATTAAATATAATCAATAAATAGTAAATTAAAACTGATCAGCAACATTTTAACTCAGGAGTGTTTTATAAAACACTTTGACCTACAAAACAAAAATGAATAAAACAATTTATGCAGATTCTTTTTTTAATCAAAATGAGGGAGTCAGGATCAATGAGCACACTCATCGATATCCAGAGCATCAAAAAAACAGCAGCTAAACTGAGGTCAATATATTTTGTTAGCAAAGAATAGAGTCCTAACATTTATTAAACATTACTTCCGTAAAATGTGCTTTGACAAACTCGTCCATAAAACAAACATTTCGTCAAAGCAAAGGAGGAAAGACGGAGCAGGTGTCGCTCTCGCTTGAGTTTACTCTTTGTTGCATGCGCGCTGTGAGTGACGTCCAGAGCGCATGGACATGAAAACGGCAGCGGAGGACGTAGGAGACGTCGGTCGGAGTTTATTTATCGTGTCGGCAGCAGAGGGGAGCGACACGGTTCGTGCCTGGCTCCCAAAACGACAAGGCAGCCATATTTGTTCATAACTTTATTATTAGGAACGCACGCAACAAAATGAGAATGGTGAAAAAAATATATAAAATACAATAAAAAATGCCTACTCTCTGCAGCATAAAAAGCATGTTTTCTAGGTTCACATGCGCCCCCCCCCCCCCCCCCCCCGGCATTGCTCCAGGCCCCCCCAGGGGGGCGCGCCCCACTATTTGAGAAGGACTGTAATAATACGTTTTCTGTAACATCTCATCTAGCGTGTCGGTATTGTGCACTGCTAGCTTAGCGCTACTTCTTGTTGCTCTCTAAAATAGCTATTGAATCAAGTGTTTACTTATGTAGGAAAAAATTTATGCTTAAGCATTAAAATGCACCAGAATGAAGGACATGACATCTACTTTATTCTAAATTTTCTGGGGGAGGACCCCCACCAGTGCCCACCCCCCCACGTTACAAATGCTAATAATACATGATACATGTTAATACATGGGCATAATACTTGCCCATAATACATTATAGTTATCGTCTTTGGGGTGTGTATAAAAATTCTCCAATTTCAAAAAACAACTTGGCTTTACTGTAAGAAAATAAAGTTTCACAGCAGTGTCGCGGTCATGCTATGTATGTTGTTTCCAGCAGTGGGAAAAGATTTACATGTTCTGAATACATCTGCAGGGCTGAAATAATTAGTAAATTAAAACATCAAAGAAAAATCTAAAGATTAAAGCAGGTTCATCACTAACTGGGGGTTTAATCCAAGGTCTTTATTTCAATGAAACCCTCAGGCAGGACATTAAACCCCAATTCATCCTCGTGGTTAGCCTAGCATTTTGCATTAAAATGTCACTGAAGGGAGGAATAGACACATCTGAAGTTAAAGGTGAATTTCTTACCTTGGGATCTTTTTGTAGTCGAACATGCGTCCCTCTGTGAACCGACAGCGATCGCTTCACCACAGTACGATGCCTGAAGTGATAATAGTCACCAAATACCTGCAACGACAACAAGATATGATCAGTCATTACATCTTCCAATTCAAATCCATCTGGCTGTAATCTGATATCATCCCTACATGGTAATATGGTTTTAGTGAAGTATTACAGGTTGTAGTTGCGTCGGTTTCTGCCATCAAACCATATATTTTTATCCACAGAGTAGCTGAAGATGGAACAGGAGTCTTCTCACAAAGCACGTTTAAATCTTTAGAATAATCCTGACATTAAAAGTATGGTAACACTTTACAATAAGGTGCACAAAATTTGATTAACTACTAGAGAACACCTCAGGAGTTAATAGGTAGATAACCAGTACTTACTGGGAAACACACAGCCCAGCCTTATTAGGGGACTACTGGTTAGTTGCATGTGAAATGAAGAGAAACCAATCAGGAACTAATGGGTAGTTAACATGGAAACCAAAGAGAAACAAATCAGGAGCTAATAAGTAGATAACCAGTACTTACTAGGGAACACACAACCTAGCCTTATTAAGGGACTACTTGTTAGTTACCTAGTAAATTAAGAGGAACTAATCAAGAACTAATGGGTAGTTATCAAGTAAACGAAACAGGAACAAATCAGGAGCTAATGGGTAATAAAATCAGTAATCACTAGGAAACAGGTTTTTGACAATTATGAGCTGTGACCTCACTGGTGCAGGGTTTATTCAAAACCCACCTGGATAATTTCTCCTGTTTCTGTGGTAACAAACCAGTAGTCCCCTAATTAGGCTTGGCTGTGTGTTCCCCAGTAAGTACTGGTTAACTACCCATTAGCTCCTGATTCATTCCTCTTTGGTTTCCTTGGTAATTATCCATTAGTTCTTGATTAGTTTCTCTTTATTTACAAGGTCATTAACCAGTAGTCCCACAATAAGGCTTAGCTGTGTGTTCCCCAGTAAGTACTGCTTAACTACCCATTAACTCCTGATTCGTTCCTCTTTGGTTTCCTTGGT
>NC_056499.1:6928928-6944294 GCF_014905685.2 Nematolebias whitei | reverse complement strand
AGGCTTGGCTGTGTGTTCCCCAGTAAGTACTGCTTAACTACCCATTAGCTCCTGATTTGTTCCCCTTTGGTTTCCTTGGTAACTACCCATTAGTTCTTCATTAGTTCCTCTTTATTTACAAGGTAACTAACCAGTAGTCCTTTAATAAGGCTTGTTTGTGTGTTCCCCATTAAGTACTGGTTAACTACCCATTAACTCCTGATTTGTTCATTAGGCGTTCCCTAGTAGTTAAGCAAATTTTGTGTACCTTATTGTAAAGTGTTACCAAAAGTATTTATAAACTTCTCATCTCAACACATCGTTAATGTATTACAAAAAAAACAAAACATTATTTATGTACCTTATCTAAACAAAGATGTTTGAAATTGTGTTTATTTTTTACTTAGGTTTCTGCAAACCCTGCACATAAATTTTCTCTACAAAGAAAGCGCTTCTTCTAATCTGCATTTTGTGCAACGTGGTTCAGTTCAGACTGCCAGTAACCATTAGGACCATGAGTTCAGATTGCTTATTTAGATAGATATTATTTTGAAAGCTCGGCTCATTCCTAAGCGACTCTACCCCTGCATGGTACCAGTGCACATTCCTTTAGTCTAAAACAAGGACGAGTTTATTCCTCGTCAAACCCCTTTTCACCCATTTAATCACAGTAAAAGAGCTGATTCCAGCCAGGCTGACACAACAAGACCCTGCACACAAAGCCTGTGGACAAGAGGAGCAATAACCAGGATGGAGGACACAGTTTACTGATATTTAACTCTCAGGAGGACCAAAAAAAATAAAAAAATCACACGCTGGTGTATGTGTGTGGGTCTAAACACTTAGAAAAAGACCAAGGTAAAGTGTTGGATATACAGAAAGAGAGAACACACAAACGCTGTCTCTGAGCTGGTTTCTTTATTAAAATAAATGAATCAGGTAACTAATCCATGCCTGTTAAATGGGACTCTGATTGAAGAAATGGATGAAAAATAGTAACAAATCATTCCTAAAAGGAATGTAATGATGCTCACTTTGTCAATACATTTTCTCTTTCTCTTTGACCCATAAGGGTCATGTTCAAAATCGTGAAATGCCAAGAGGTTAGCCCAGCCAATAAACCTGCATACAAACAGTATCTGCTCCTTTTATTCATTTATTTACAGAAGTCGCCTTTACAAATTATTTTAAATGTGTGTCTTAATTGCATTATGGCTTTTTGTCTTCACCTGTTTTAATCGTACCATGTTCCATCGGTGCATTATATTTTTTATATCCGTTGATGCTTCTTCCCATATGTACATGTAAAAAAAAATGTTGCATTTTAACTGTTTCCTATCTTTTTTGTTCTATGATAAAGTAAAATAAATAAATAAATAAAATAATAAAAGAAAAAAAATATATATATAATTAGCAATGGTGAAAAATGCTCCGATTCCATCTTTTTCTGTGTGTTTAGTTTTGTTAAATGTATTTCAATCGTAATAGGTTTTTGGGGTTTTCCTTTGCTAAGTAACAACATTTATTGAGCTGTTTTAAAGTAAGTTTAATCATTTTTTTCCATTCATCAGATAGAGCATAATTGCCTAATTAGAGACCACACCTTATCCTTATCCTGCAAATAACTAAATAATTACATGTACTGCTCCATGGAAATACAAGGTACCAATAAGTTATGCAATACAAAAACATTTTAGAAACAATTAAGACTAATTGGAGAATGTGCCTTTTAAATAGTTTGACATTGCAGATAAAGCAGGTATCCAAAGAAAAGTATTTCTTTATCCATCTCACTTCATCTCGCCTTAGAAAAACTATACACGTTCTCTCTTTCTTCATTGATCGTGGCTTTAAAGTTTAAACAGCTATAGTCCCTGTGAACCCAGTGGTGTCAGGTATTGTGAAGCAAACACCGCTCAAATAAAATAAAGGCACAGAGCAATACAGCCAACTTGTGTTTTAGAGCAGACTGATCACAGCTCTGTTGTAGGACAAGAAAACATATGGGTATAGCACCACACATTTACACAAGGACAAAGATCTATTTCCCAAAAAAACAGCTCAACTGTTGCAAACATATGCAGACACATGCACACGCACCTATCTTACTCAACATAACGATTCATTCAAACACTGCTAAATGTGTTCCCTGCAGCTCAATCATCATCTGGCAATCAGCAACAACACTTAGGGCCTTATGCTTTCGACAATTGGATCTGAAGACCATGTTGCTTCTGTGGGATTTAACCATTTTCCACTGGGGAAAAAAAACAAAAAAAACACACCATGAGAGGCAAACACATTTAGATGGAAAACTGATGTGGAAACGGAATGAGTCTTGTGACTATTACTGATGTGATAAGCTGGGAACTGATGTAGCATAACGGTCTGCTCAACATGTGGCCTGTTACCAAAGCGACACGTTCATTTATCAGCATTAAAATGCACGATAACAGACAGCGGAAAATTAGTTTTTGCTGATTTGTTTGCACGTTTGGTCCTTTTCCCAACTGGCAGATTTACCTTGTGGGAAAGCCCTTATCAAAATGTCCGATGTCGCATCTCCAGTCACTGTTGACACAATTATGTTGTACAAAGAGCCAAACAATGTGCGAAGACAAGCTGTAAAAGAGGTTTGCTACTGCAATTAGAAACTTGTGTCTACAGGAAACAATGAACATTAAAGAATGCTGATTATTTTGGGGGAAATTTTGTTTGAGAATGCTTCCTTGCAGTTTAACTAGAGACGCACTCGCTCTTGAGCAAGACGGACGCTTTTTCTTCAATCTCCCGTCTCCCTCTTGCCTTTTTTTTTTTTGCTCTCTGTCCTGAGTATTAGAGCTTCTATTTACACATCTTTCGAAACGTAAAGTACTGACTTGGATCTGGTCAGGTGGACTCTCAATGCAA
The DNA here is from genome assembly GCF_014905685.2 of Nematolebias whitei. Taxonomy (NCBI): domain Eukaryota; kingdom Metazoa; phylum Chordata; class Actinopteri; order Cyprinodontiformes; family Rivulidae; genus Nematolebias; species Nematolebias whitei. Next base: position 6,941,405 of record NC_056499.1, on the reverse strand, counting down.
TTGATAAAAAATTTTCAACCAAGCGACAGGGTCCTGGAGAACCCTCATGCACCGCTGAGACGCATGCGGCAGGGTAAATCATGGATAAGTTGATGTGCCTTTCTGTATTGTGTCAGGAGGATGCCGAAGACTTATATCATTGGATTTATGATAGCAGGGTTTCTGCTTTTTGTCACCATCGGACACCTATGTTATCGGCTATTAAAAAAGGACGGCGGCAGCAGTTCTGGCCATGGCAAAGCTGCCGACCTTATCTGAAGGTTTGGTACGTGCTTCGAGCAGACTCAACTGATTACGAGCTAAACCATAAGATGGAAGCGATTTATGAGAATAGTAGGCCACTTGTGGCTTGTGGGACTCACCAGCATGTTGGGGTTGACCTTAGAGGGAGCTAATAAGCACGGACCAGTGGAATGCCCACAAATCTGGCCATTTTGGATCATCGAGAGTACCAGCAGAACTCAAGAATGACGAGAAACAACAGTCTGCCTAAAAAAAAAAATTAACTGTGGCTTATCTGAATCAGACTCCTCCGTTAGGCCATGAAGCAGACCAACTTATCAAATTTCTCCTGGGATATGAGTAAACTAAGAAGGCTCTGTTCTACCCCCAAGAACTTCTGTGAACACTTATCAGAGCCCTACCGTCTGAAACCGACATCATATCAGGACTATGGTGCTATCTGGAAGTGCTTCATGGACAAATCTCCCCGTCTTGTCGTCAATACATATGTAATGTCTATAAATGTGCTTGCTGGTAGAGTTTTTTGTTGTCTTAAATCGTGTCCTGACAAGCACAAGGTGTGAAGAGATCTTTTTTGTAATACCACTCTCCTATCCTCATGGTCTTTCCCCTTTTTCCGTCTAAAGAATAAGGGCCGCGCTCTCAGGAGCAGCAGCAACGTGCACTCCGCCCATCTTTCGGACGACTGTACAAACATTATCTCACTGTACTTCGGTGCAATGATAATAAAGCTTACTCTGATTCTGACCATCATGACACACTGCCTTCAAGTTTAGACTGCATTTGATTTACAAGCCAAACAACGTGGGGCACGAACATGTTTTGTTTGTCGAGTTGAGTTGAGAGTTTAAAAGAAAATATTTTGCACAAGCACAAGTATAATAATATCCTAAAATAGCTCAGCAACTTGTTTATGTCACGAGGCTAGTTTTAATAATTACTGAGGTGAATTGAAAGCATCGGTGCACAAACCCACACAGCAGCAACTGAACATAAAAAATTATTTTGTTTTTATTTTAAACATGGCACATGTGCTCAAGCTGGGCCCCCAAGCCTGAATATGGGTTTCCTTAACTGGTCTATTATCCAGCCAAACTACATTTTTTCCATTCTAAAGTTTTTCCTAATTGTTTTCACTCCTCATTCCTACGTCCTAAAGCACTCAAATCTGTTTCTCTTGAAGTATTAACCTTCAGTTTTAATTGGCATCAAGGTTATGTGCACGCTTGAAAAGATCTTAAGCTACATCAACACTTTCTCTAGTCACTAAATAATTATTCCAACTCTGATTGAAATCAGCTCAGCATCAGTGATAATACAGATTTGGTGACGGCTAAGATGATGAAACAAACAGAAATAGATTAGGTTCATGAACTCAAAGCTGATTCTTTATAAACATGTTGTCCATTCCCAAAAAAGCTACGAGCCTCATGCCTCCTCTATGTTTATAGTGCAAATCCAGATTATCATTCCTGGCACACAACACTGTTCACCTTGGGTTTTTATGAGACATTACATTAGTTCATTCCGTTGTGTTAACAAAAAAAGTGGATAAAACCAGATTATGAAATACGGTACATTTTAGTGGGGAGGACAGGCATGAAAAACCAATAAGTTCAATATCCACAGGGGCCCCAAAACAAGACCTTGTGTAGTTTCAGAGTTTAGGCACCGACTATGGGTTACAACGCAGAGATGTTGTGCAGTCTCTGCTGAGGACCTGACCCCTGGGGTGTGAACACCATTGGGAAATAAAGACCTAGCCACCTGAGATGTGTCAAACTATCCCAAGATCTCTTGGAAAACCTTTTACAGATGTTCAGTTGAGTTTTTTAGTGTTTTGTTGCACATTGTGGTACCCGAGCTACACTGCTGAGAGAAGAGGAACCTCCAGCAGGTGGACTACTGGTTACCCTCTTCCGCGCCTAAAACACTCGAAAACATTGACAAACGTCTCACAACCTGTACACCACCATTGTTTCCTGCATATTCAGGTTCATAAGGAATCTAACAAGCAATAGAAGACAGGTTTTTAGGCTACCGGTAATTGCTTTAAATCTAACTTGAAAAAAAAAATGTTTTAATAAATCCCCCACACAGCCCACCCTTGCTGGGATCTAGGGTGCTCGGGGGAGCAGATGGTGGGAGTTAGGGACCTTGTTTAAGGGCCCAGAGTGGGGCGAATGAGGGTGGAGACAGGTGTGGGTGTTTCACCTATCCCACCCACATTTTGATGTTGTCTGTACCGGGAGTTGAAGCAGCAATCTTCCAATCACAGGCCCACCTTCTCTAACCTCTGCACCACCACTCCCAGTAGTTTTATTTTGTTAAGATTTAAAAATATTTTAGTTCCATTGTTGTCTCACACAATGAAAGGCGCAGTTGGCAGAGCTGTAGCCTCTCAGTGAGCAGGTCGCACCGGTACAAATCCCGACCGGTGGCCTTTCGGGTGCAGTTTGCATGTTCTCTCCATGCTGCGTGGGTTTTCTCCTGGTACTCTGGTTTCCTCCCACAGATCAGAAACATGCATGTTAGTCTGATTGGTAACTCTAAATTGTCAATTAGAAAAGATCATACCTCTCCAGATTAGTAGAGTGCCACCTCCGCTTCTTTTCCCATGATGGAAATAGTGTTGGACCTGTTCCTGTTTCTCCTGAAATCTACAATCACTTCCTTTGTTTTGTTCACATTCATGATGAGATGATTGTTTCCACACCATGCCACAAAGCAGTCCACCAGTTCCCTGTACTCAGCTTCCTGTCCATCTCTGATACACCCGACCACTGCAGAGTCACCTGAATATTTCTGCAGATGACAAGAGTCTGTTTTGTACTGGAAATCTGAGGTGTACAGAGTGAAAAGGAGTGGTGAGAGTATAGTCCCCTGTGGTGCTCCTGAACTACTGACCACCTGGTTAGACACACATTTGGAAATTGTTTTACCAGGTTGGCCTTCCTGATGCAACCTGAGCTCAAATCTGCAGCCTCAGGACTACGAAACTGTGGCACTGACCAGTGAGCTACCACAGCCCCCTAAATACAAGACTGATAATGATTCAAGTTTATTTGAATCTTGTTTATGAACATTACCTTATGATGATGCATGACATTGTCAAGTACCAAGGGATGGATGTTATCCAACAAAATGAATGGTAAATGGTAAATGGACTGTACTTCTATAGCACCTTTCTATCTAATCAAGATGCTCAAAGCTCTTTACACTAAAATCTGTGCCTTCATTTACCTCCACATACACATTCATACAGCACCCAACTACATCTCTACAATGATAATCTGAATCTGTAGAGACTAATCAGTGCTTTAGATCACATTCATACACTGATGGGACACACAGAGACAATGACGGGTTCAGTGTCTTGTCCAGGGACACTTCAGCATGTAACTTCTGGTGGAATCAAACCCCCAACTCTCTCATTGGAGAATGACTGCTCTAACCACTCAGCCGCAGCTGCCCCACAAAATGATTGATTGATTAAATTAAATTAGATTTAATCTAGGCAGGCAGTGTGTTTAATAGCCATTCTTTTCCCCATACAAAGGTAGTGACAGGAGGACGTATGCTGTCACAACTAATTCTGGATCTGAATTTCATGTCCAGAGCTCTTGAAAAATTCTTGACTTATTGAATTAGATAAGTTAAATAATCCGAGGAAACCTTGAATATATTGAACCTGCTTTGTAGCTTAGTCTCTGGTCACAGGAAGAGCAGCTTTACAGATTTGTAAATTGGTGGTGGTGGTTGTGGTGCACAGATGGAGGGAACTTGAGGAGATGTTTGTTGTGAGGTCAGGGATACATTTACTACATTTCTAAAAGACCAAGTTATGTTTGATGAAAGGTGAGATTTCTGTATGTTTGTGATACGATGCAGTAAAACGTATCGACAGCATTGCTAGTTTTGATGTTAGCAGTTATATGATGTGAATCAGGACAACCTCAAACTTCGGAGTATGCGCCAACAGTACCTTGACTAAAATACATACGCACTGCAGTGATGTAATCAAATTAAGCACCGATTCTTATTTTTTGTAATGTACCATTAAAGTAGATCTGGGTTAGCTTATAGGTAATAAGCAGAAATTAATATTAGCACATTGTATACTCCCCATCTTTAAGTCTTTGCATTGGGAAATGATGACTTTTGCAACGCACACCTAGACTTTATGGTGAGACAATCATAAAACAGACATTAACAGTATCAGGGCAGAACTGCCAGAGGGTTTCTACATGGATCAATGAGAAATTTGCTCATATGACTAAACCTCTGTAGTGTCTTTAAAGTAGTGGGAGGAAAGTTAGAGACAAAGGCAACACAAGTAGGAGGTGATAGCTCTAATACTTTACACCAGGCCCATGCTATACAGAGTTTATAAAGGCCATCATAACAAATCAATACATGTGATGTGAGATCTAGAAGCATAATTATTCCATTCAAATGTGCTGTGTTATATAGAAAACAACAGTGTCTGTGCCCTGAGAATCTGAAGAATGCACACTTTCCCCTCTGGTGATTTAATTACATACTCGTTTCACTCATGGGTTTCTCACATGTCTTCTCTCCACAGGGTAGATTTGTCAAAAGAAAAAATATATTGAAGAGGTATAAGAAAAGAACAGCCTGAACTCTTTGGCCTGTGAGTCAATATGATAAATCCCCCACCAGGCCAGAAAGACTCATTGTGTCAGATGAAACTTTCAGTCTCCAGATGGAGTCAGATGCAATCTCACAAAATCAGTTCGTTCTGAGCACAGATACAACCAGCAGGTTCTGTAACCAAACTGAACTGTCAGAAAGCAGTTTGAAAAGTAATTTTCCAAATGTTCTGACAGCATATATATACCTCAAGAGGCAGAAATATTTCATTACTTGAAAATAAAATGGTTATTCTTACAGTTTTGCAGGAATAATTGTTTGGTGCCTCACGGTTTCATCAGCAAAAAGAGAAAAAGAATCAGAAAGTTGGTTTCAACTCCGTGTTTGTTGACTTTAGTGTATTCTAATAGAAACAGAATGGTCTAAAATTTAGTAAAATTACAATTTACATGGTTTAGCTTTTTAAAAAGAAAGGAACTAGTAATCGTAGAAGCTTTTACGGGTGAAGTTTAACAAATGTTAATATTGTGTTGTGTTCTTTTTTACGGTTAGGGATGACAAATAAAAAATAAACTGTTTATTGTTAATGTGAAAATGTTGCTAATCTGGAAAGTGAGCCATTTGGAGTTTTGATAATGAGACAAAATAATATTAAGTCTAGCAAAACTAATATTAGTACAACTATAAGTGCACAACCAATTAGACAAAAAGACCAGGTTGAGACGTTCAGAAATATTGCTACCTTGCGTTACGACATACCTGTATTGAAACTTGGAACTGTTAAGAGGTGTTTAATTATTAAAGTTACTTTATTATAGAGTTAACTAAAAATGAATGGCAAAATAATAATTTTTGATGCCAAGTTCATTAGTCGGCTGCACTCATGCATCCTGGCAGCAAGCACATCCAGTAACGGTTGTAACCAAGAAACCCACCAACACAGTTGCTAAAAAGTTTGTGACTTTTCAAAACTGATAAGAACGGGATGCTTTCACGTTTGTGCTTCTGCGTGTTTAGTACAATGTGGCCTGTGTGAGAGTTAAATTCACCAACAGGCTCTTTGTGAATAAAAATACCCAAGGGGCATCCCTCAAATGCTGGCCTGTGAAGACCAAATCATATCTGCTACTTTAATTGATTTGCCAGCATTAGCTTCACAAGACAGAGAGAAAAATCAACAAGATTTTAGCTCTACCGTGGCCAAGAATGTGAACAAAGAAGCTAGTTTGAAAACAGTAGAAAAAGTAACTCTCTACATGGCAACCGCTGGCGTACAAAGAAATGCTAGACACCACATACTGGAACTGAAGCTGGTAAAGCATCCCCACAAGATGGACCCATTAAAACTGTTGAAGTCACCATATTTGTGTGAAGGGAGTAAGGACGTACAACGCCCCGCATCCCTAGTGCTCAAACTCTGGTTCTGAAAATAAAACAATAATCAGGTCTGCCCCCTTTAAATTCCAACAAGTAAAAGACGGGGGGGGGGGGGGATTTGGTCTTGTATTTCCTTATTTGTCAATGAACTCAACTTGCTGTTTTGTACTTTACAAAACAATGAAGACTGTTAAAAGTGACTCAGCTGTTTAGCCAATTTCATGGAAATTTTCAATAAATTTATATATATATATATATATATATATATCTTTGGTATGCAAGATTGTATACCTGGATTATTGAGCATGGACTTTGTTGTTTTCAACCAGTTTGACAAGACTGTCAACAAGGAAGAGGGCCGGCAATGAAGGAGGGGCGTACCAAAGAGACCATCTAATCACAAGCAGAACTGGTTTGTTCCACTTTGGAGTAAGCTGTTGGGGGAAGAATCGGTTTTGTTGTGCGTTTCCTTGACTGATGAAGCCTTCTGGATCGAAGGCGAAACGTTTCAGCACAAAAAAAGAAACTGTCCAGATGACCTGACTGAAAAATGTTGGATTGTATACCTGGATTATTGAGCATGGACTTTATTGAACACTACCATTTTAAGCCACTAGAGGATCCTCGAGTAATATGGCAAGCCAGGTGTCTCATTAGTAGGTAAAACTGGCTATTAATGAGACACTTGGCTTGCCATACCAAGCCACCTTCGTCTCGCTCCAGAACTCCTGAAGAAAACATCAAATCAGCTTCATTTCGTCGCTCCGCCCAGGCAAAATGCAGCTGATTTGAACATTAATGTGCATTTATTAAGAAAAAGTTCAACTGAGACACACCTTTACTATAATGTCAAGCAAACAACTGTTTTTAGGTGGTGATCTTGTGGTGATCTTGTTAAATTTCGAAGAAATGCACAGCGGGTCCTCCCTCTTCACTCTCCCGCTTCCGCAAATCAGGTTTTGAAATGAAGCTGGTTTGACCGTCAAAGTGCATTTATTAAGGAAAAGTTCAACTGAGATGCACCTTTGCCATAATTTCGAGCAAACAAATAACTGTTTTAAGTGGTAATCTTGTTAAAATTTTGTTAAAGTCCTCCAGTGCATGCTCCCGTGGCCGCCATTTGGCAGCCAATCAATTTTTGACATAACACCGGCCCACATTTCCTGGTGGTCAGCGGTGACGCATAATCGATGCAACTTATATGGTGAAACAACGTATTTATGTTTTTTTCCGCTTTATTAGACATATTTGGACGATGCGACTTATACGGTGGAAAGTACGGTACTTATATTCATGTTGCATACCCAGACCATCCAACAAAAAGCGTTAAAAAAAAAATAAATCAAGAACGATTTGTCCAGCGGTACAACGTGTGATCACAGCACTTCAAAAAATAAAAATAAAAAGCTGAACTTCTAACCAACTTTGTATGTGGAAGCAAAGAACTTTTCACATTTCATCATCACTCTGCTGGAAATCAAAGGTTATCCCATTACAGGCCTGTTAGTGAAAGATAATATTTCCAAGCACGTTGCGCCTCGTCATGCAGATGCCTTGATGAGCTCATCCTCATTAGTGGACTGCATCCATCGCTGGTTATCCATAAAAGGGTGAGAGTGAGAATGTGATTGTGTGGTGAATGGGGTGGATGGGTTACTGGCAGCTCAGCTGAGAGGGAGAAAATTGGAGAGGGACAGGAAGGAAGCAGGTTTTTATCACGAGGGAGACAGTTTTATCACTGAGGGAGCAGACTGTATGATTGCTTCTGACACTGTGAGGGTATCCTGAATCTAATCTGAGCTTTGAATCTATATTAGGCGTACAGCTAAACCGACCAGCGTGTCATCTAAAAGGAGACATATGTGCTGTTTAAGAACTGGAGATAGTCGGGAGCCATTTTGCACCATCCAGGTTTGCCATTTTCACTTTCCTACGTTTTAACGCAAAACTCTTACAAACATTTAGAGTATGTTTTCATGCAGAAAACATATTTAATTTGCCAAATGGCCTTATTCTATTCTCAGAAAACTCCTGATCTATAACGCTAGAAAAAAAAAAGTAGAGCTCTTAAAACGTCAAAAGCTACAAATGATGCTACGCTGAAGGAAAAACACTACAAGGCCACATGCAAGAATTACTCTTTTTTTTTTTAAAGAGATCCAAAAGCACCAAGACCATCACATATTTATGGCAAATTCCGAATAATTTCTTTTTCTTTTTCCTCAGAAGCGAACAAAAACATGTCTGTGACAGGAACAACAGGAGATTTAACAAGAATTCACTGCATTTCCTCTGAAGCGTTTTGGCTTCAAAGTCTCAAAGACCCCTGCCACAAGCGCTGGAACAAACGTCTTTTTTTAAAAAGGTACAAAAGCACGCTGCATAAAACCATGAGTTGGACAGATTTAATGTGCCCTGATGAATAAGCATGAGCAGTTATAGTCATAGAGTGAGTCAAAAATACGAGCAGAGCCATAAATGAAACCAATGAAATATTTTATTGTAATTGAGACCTTTTTTTGTGTGATTACCAATTTGTTTCTTTTAAACGTATTACTGTGAAATAGGGTTTTAGGGATAATTTACAACGTGTATACACGCACAAAGAGAACGGCATCAAAATGAGCACAGGGGCTCATTGTAAATTCTGAGAGCTAAAGGACACAAGAGACGAGGTCTTCATTCCAAAAGCAATCCATTAATGCCCATTGCCATTTTTCCACACTTTCACCTCGCACTTTTGCTTCCACACAAAAGACACAAAGACAATGAAGAATGTAGAAAAGGTGACCACCAGTGGGACAGGAGGTAATAAGATTTAACTCCGCCATCTAATTCCGTCTACCCTTTTTAATCTTGGAGCAGACAGAGCCCTGCTGCTGGACAGAAATACCAAAAAGGTTCTTTTCCATCCCGTTGATGGACCACAGGGGCCATTTGAGAAAGCTGCTGTCTCTTAATTTTCTACTAACTTACAATCTAAAACGCTTCCATCACTGTCCTCTCCGTCCACAGAAGACCAGTCACTTTTGTCTCTACTCTTAACACACCAGCAGAGGTAGCAGACCTTGCTGCACTTCAATTTAATGGACTGTCAGGAGGGTCTCCCATGAGCGCACAGCGGCAGCAGTTTGAGAACAGCTATGAAGAAAACGTGAAGAGGATGTTTCACCTTCGTGCTGTCAGGACTTTTTCCAGCAGAGCCTTTTAGAAACGCACTCCTTTTCATTAATCTCGGAGCGACTGGATGTGTCAGCGTCGTGTCACACGACTACATCGGTGGCATTCTGTGAAGTCACATCAGCAGTTTTACAGGTCGGGAGTTGCAGTCACAACCTTATGAATTATTTTCAACACAACTATTCTACAGAGCGTACCCACAGTAGCGCTGTGCCCTTACTCAGTATCTAAACACTTATGGTAAAAATACAAATAAATGTTCTTTTATGACGACTATTACTGTGTGTTCAATAAGCTCGAACATTTAGTAAAAGCTTAAATTTCATATTGCTTTCCTTTAATGGTGGTAGTTTTGCACAATACCTAAAAGTTTTACTCTGATCACTTATTTTTTTTATACTTTTTTTTGTTCATTATACAAACAAGACATATTTTCTTTTAAGGGCAAAATATTATCGTATTATTCTAACGAAGCCAAAAATGTTATACACAAGATTAGCAAATTTAGCAAACATTGGTGAAGCTTTTCGTTATTATTGTTGGTGCAGTCGCTGTATGTGTACGCCAAGCTGAAGTCCACTGGATCTTTCCATTTCTATTTTATTATTCCAGCGTGTCCTGGTACAAATTGGGACATAAATTTAATTTTTGCTGCCAGAGCCCGTGGTTTATACACAATATTGGACGTGATCTCCCCACCTGTACAAAAAGCTCGAGCCGTCTGACCTGTAGGCGAAACTGAACAACAGCTCCTAGAACTAAATCCACTACAGAATAAGACGAGTGGAAGACATTAAAGATGGTTTGTTATTGTTGTCATGTTATAGTTTATGTTTAATGGGAACTTATTGGCACGCTAAGTGCAGGAAATGTTAATAAAGTTTTGTTTTTTGCTTAAAATATATACAGTGGTCCCTCATTTATCGCGGGGGACCCGTACCCTGAAGCCCTGCGATAAGTGAAAACACGCGAAGTAGGAAAAGTAATACTGTACAAGTAGTTTATTTTAGTATATATATATATATATATATATATATATATATATATATATATAGGGCTGGACAATAATTCGATATCGATCTATGTGTTTAGCACATTTTCGATATTTCGATATGCATTATGCTACGATTACATCATTTCACTGACGCAATTCTGTTTCTGTTCGGGTTGAAGCTGCAGGAGGAAGCTGGTCCTGCACATCAGTGCAGCAGGTGCTAAATAATTTTAAATAACTTATTTTAAAGAAAAAATCCCATGCCGATCGTGCGGCTCACCCATCAATCAGCCCATTGTGTGTCATGTCCGATCTTATTTTGAAAAACCGTGATAGAGCGAGTCCGCGATAAACGAACCGCCAAGTAGCGAGGGACTACTGTATAAAGAAGCTTGTAACAATAAAAGTGCCTTTTATTTTACCGATAGTTTACAGATTATGCACTGGATAGTTTGGAAAAGTGAGTTATATTTGAGGTACCCGTTACTGGATCAAATTGAGTCTTTGCAGGGGCCAGTACAATGTTTTTTTTTTCTTTGTGGTGATTGGATTGAAGCAGAAAACCACTTGTCATGTTTCCTCAAACATAAAAATGAATGTCCAATGAGATGATTCGTTTTTCATAAAGTTACATCCTGCATCCAAAAACCTGTATTTATTGTTGAAGCAACATTTTCTATGAATGAGCTGCAAACCAGCTGAACAGCAGCAGGAAGCAGACGCACCTTTTGTGAAACGCTTTGGATTTGTTTGGAAACCAGAGGAAAAAGTAAAAGGATCATTTTCTGGACACATCTAAGACATTTGAGGGACGTTTCACCAGGTCCTGTGTGGCACATAATGGCTGGCTGGAGAAGAACTCACATTATAGAAGAAATTTATCATCCAAGTATATCAGGAAAAATCTCAGATGTGATACGACTCGACTTGTTAATTTTATCAATGTGGCATTTTTTTTTAATCAAATTTGCCCGACGTGTTTAAAATCTGTAACATCACACCCACTGATTTGTCCACTAAAATAATGAAACCTAATGTATGGTATGATAACCAGTAGAACTGAAGAGTACATCATATTTCTAACTTAGATTTAACAAGAGCTATGAAAAAAATGTCTATACTTTTAGAACGATGATCAGAAGTAGTTAACCTAAATCATGACACATTAAGGAGCAATAGTAAAAACCTATTGGACTATTATTTCATGAGAGATTAACTTTTATTAAATCGTTGTGGTTCCATCAGTACTGCACTTTTGTGCACTTAAACACCGGCTTCACATTTCAGATACTGTGATGATGTGCTGAAAAGGCTGTAAACCATAAAGTCCTGACATAAAAGGACTATTAAAAGAGATGAAATATTAGGGATGGACAATAAATTATAAGATGAAGTTTTAAAAGTTAAAACCAGACTGCAAGGTAAAGTTTGAACTCAGTGGCCTGAAAATGATATATAGTACAGTAGTCCCTCGCTACTTCGCGGTTCGTTTTTCGCGGAACTCGCTCCATCACGGTTTTTCAAAATCAGATTGGACACGACGCATTGATGGAAGAGCCGCACGATCGGCATGGAATTTTTATTTTAAATGAATTATTTTAAATTATTTAGCACCTCCTGCACCTCTGTGCAGCCCACACTGCAGGATAAACTTCCTGCTGCAGCTGATCAGCTGTTCTCCGTGCAGAGTGGAGAAGTGGGCGTGGCCAAGAGCGCTTGCAGGTGGCTGAGAGCAGCGGAGGCAGAGAGCTGAAATCATGACATTAGAATATTGCGGGGTTTAAAACAACACCTTTATATATATATATATACACGTATATATACACATACATATATATATACACACATATATATATATATATATACACATACATATATATATACACACATATATATATATATACACATACATATATATATATATATACACATATATATATATATACACACATATATATATATATACACATACATATATATATATACACACATATATATATATATACACATACATATATATATATACACATACATATATATATATACACATACATATATATATATACACA
>NC_056499.1:6909243-6928828 GCF_014905685.2 Nematolebias whitei | reverse complement strand
ATACACACACATATATATATATACACACACATATATATATATATATATATATACACACACATATATATACACACACACATATATATACCTATTAATGATATAGATATATATACACACACATATATATACCTATTAATGATATAGATATATATACACACACATATATATACCTATTAATGATATAGATATATATACAGATACATATACAGATATGGAGGGAGGGAGGGAGGGAGGGACGGACGGACGGACAGACAGAAACTACTACTTACTCCCTGTACTACTATTCCTACTTGGTGGTTTTTCACTTAACGCGGGGCTTCGGGGTACGGATCTCCTGCGATAAACGAGGGACCACTGTACATATTTGTTCTATATCCATCTAGATCATCTATGCAACTTATCTACTGTACATATATATATACATATATACTGATAGACAGATGCATACATACTTGATACGTTCACCCAAGAAGGTGAATGTTGTTGTTGGGGGAGTGGTGGTGCAGAGGTTAGAGAAGGTGGGCCTGTGATCGGAAGATCGCAGGTTCAAGCCCCGGTACCGACAACATCAAAAATGTGGGTGGAGTAGGCGAAGCACCCACACCTGCCCCCACTCTCATTCGCCCCACTCTGGGCCCATGAGCAGGGCCCTTAACCCCCATCTGCTCCCTAAAACAGGTCTCTCTTGAAAATGAGTTCTCGTGGCTCAATGAGACTACCTGGATAAATAAAGGCTAAATGAAAAAATATGAATATAGGCTCTTCTAAACAAATACTTTGAGGCTGAAAGAAGTATTGAACGCAGCCACTTTGCAGAATTATTCGTAGTAGAGGGCAAAGCGAAGCACAACAACTTGGATCTCATCTACATTATGGAACTGAAAAGCAGCCGCCGTCTCGTCACGCTACATTAAAATCATACGACATCGCTTCCTTTATTTCAGCTCTTTGTCAAATAAAGCTGCACTTGGTCTGGCACGGAAACGATATCAATCAGACGCTCGTTCCCGCGCATGGAGCATGCACGGCATTAAGCAGAGTGTTGTTTTGCATAGTGTGTGATATTCAGAGAGAAAACGTCACAACCAAACCCAGCAGTGTTTAAGCAACACAACACTAATGCGTGTTGGTGCCTGCCATGCGTGTGCACGATGAATTACCAGAAGCAATTATGAGCATCTCTCTTCTGCTCACTTCACTGACTTCAACATGAAACTGCTTCTCAAACTGCATGCCAAGTGTGTACCTCTGAAATGAGCCATTTTCAGAACATTTGCACCTCCTCGGCCCGACAGTTTTTACAGCAACTTGTTCAAGAGGGACTGCGTATTTCATCAGCGGAAGCACGTGCAGTGAAATGTTTACAGCTTGGGAGAGGCTGAGTGCTTGGCCTAATGTGGTCAAATAAAAATTTACTGATGTTAATTTTCTACGCAATGTCTTTCCCACAGTCACTGAAACTTCATTTCACTAACTTCATCCGTTTCCTTTGCTCACAAAACAAACGGTGAGAAAGGCACCGGGTGTGTTAGGCACAGTGCTAATTTGGACACCGGTGAAACGGTAAACGCATGCGGCGCCGCGTTGCTGGAGGTTTTAATGAAGGAGGATGTGCGCCGCGTCACCTCTGCACACCGACAGCGATGCTTCATCCACACCTGCTTTTCAGTATCGCCTTACCGCAGGCAGGAGTACGAACAGCGGAGCCACATGCAACACAACACATACCGGCACAGATCATCAAGTCGCAGTCCAGATACTTTGCTTCTCCCGGAGGAATGTTTGATGCAGCAGATACAAAACACGGACACACAACTGAAGTTCAAGTCCAAGTGGACGCTCAGCTCTCCTGCTGCTCGTTTATATGGAGTTCACGAGGTGCTGCTGCATTCACGCTTTGAAGCTTTTACTGAACTCAGCTCAAACTCAAACAAACGCGTGCGTGCGCTCGTGATTAAGGTGACTTTACAGCTGAGTATTAAAAACTGGTGTTATTGTGTGAAAGCCCAACCATCTCAGTCAACTCAGCAGGTTGCGCCACAGCTGACACACACCTCTGCAAACATGTAATTACCCATCTCGTCTGCGTTTGGGGGAACAGAACCAGCTGTGTTGTTGTTCGCTAGTGACATCATAGACTAACTCTGGAATAAAAATAGCTCAATTACCCGACAGTAAACGAGAGTACAAAAACACATAAATGACATTTCTTGTTCCATATACCGTACAAGTCGCATCTATTATGCGTCACCGCTGACCACCCGGTAATGTGGGCCGGTGTTGTGTCAACAATCAATTCGCTGCCAAATGGCGGCCGTGGGAGCGTGCACTGGAGGATTTTAACAAGAATTTAACAAGATAAACAACTAAAAACAATTGTTTGTTTGCTCGAAATTATAGCAAAGGTGTGTCTCAGTTGAACTTTTCCTTAATAAATGCACTTTAATGTTCAAATCAGCTGCACTTCGTCTGGGCGGCGCGGTGAAGCGCAGCTGATTTGACGTTTGCTCCAGGAGTTCTGGAGCGAGACGAAGGTGGCTTGGTATGGCAAGCCAAGTTCTCATTAATAGCCAATTTTACCTATTAATGAGACACTTGGTTTGCCATATTACTCTAGCGCCCTCTAGTGGCTGAAAATGGTAGTGTTCAATATTTTCCATGTCAGAATGAATGAAATCGTCAGACCTCAGCCAAAAATTGGGTTATAAATATGGGAAAATAAATAAATAAGTTGCGTCACATGTCCTGCAACTTATGCAAAAAGCTGCGACTTATACAGCGAAAAATACGGTACGTACTGTATAAAGACAAAAACAAGTTATGCCAAAGTTATCATTAAAACCAGTCCGTCAGAAAATAAACAAAAAAAAAACAAATGCATGATGTATACTGTAACCATTCAGCATTACAATTAAGATAATAAATAAGTTGTAGATTCTAAATTGTATTATAGGTATTTATGACGAGTCCTGGGTAAAGTCCCGCTGCACCACCGTGTGTGGCGTTCACCCACACAGCTGTGTTCACATATGCTGCTCTTTTCTCAAGAGAGCAGATGTGTTCAAGCGATGCTCGGCTGCCAGCTCCATCAATTTCATGTTATGGCTCTTGTAAGGGCGTCGAGACCCACAAATCTGTGATTTTTTTACAAGTTCATTAGATTTAGCGTTGTCACGTAAATTCCAGCATAGCTCTGTACAGCTTGTACCAACTAAAGATGGAATTTTACAAACACTTAAATATATTTACACACCTCGTTATGCCGTTAAATAGATCCTGTGATATCTGAAGGGATGAGAGGCTCTAGGATGAGAAGACTGTTAGAAAGCAGTATAATGTGAGGCAGCGCTGATTTGGTTTGAATTTGAACACAAGTTACAGCTGAAGTCAAACTAATTATTAGATACTCATATTGAGTTTTATTAGTTAAAACACAGCTTCATCAGAACATCCAGACATTTTACAGTATGCACTTAATTCAACACATGCACACCTTATGGGCTTCATAGGGCGGGGTAGTTCGGTGGTCAGTGCAATAGTCTCGTAATCCTGAGGCTACAGGTTTGAGCCCTGGTTGTATTTAGTTGGGCATCTGGAGTTAAACGATTGCCAAGTCTTGCTCACTGCAACCACTGCAGAACGGAGCAGCCAAAAGAAAAGAACAACTCGCTCAAGGGCTTAATAAGCGCCGAGCGTGTGCGTGCATGTTTACGTGCATTTCAGGTCACACAGGGCAACATTCCTTTGAGATTCCAGTGCCGTCGGAGGTTCTGAGAAAACCCAACTCCGTCCCGCTGCTGAATTCAGCTGGATTCTGGTGGTTAAACCCCACTTCAACCAAGTCGTGACATCGGACTATGGCAGGAAAGGTGTCTACGACCGTTTCCTTAAGTTGTTAACGCTGCTGGAAAACTCTGCCAATAATTGTTCCCTCTGTTTTTAATCCACATTGAGTTCACTTTCAGAGGAACGTGTTCGTAGTTTCCAGGGTTTTGTTTCGCAATGAGTAAAATTAATTTTGTTAATAAAATATATACCGTACATAGGAAACAAATTCCATTAGTATCTTAAATTACTGTAAGCTGAGACAACAAGGAAGACGGAAATAATTAAAAAAAATCTCTAAATAGACAAACAGGCTAGATCGCTGCCAGCTCGGGATAATAAAAGGTCTGGAAAGCAGTGGGAGGCTGACAGTTTTCTGTGGACTAAACACCGAACCCACTTGTAGGGAAAAACTCGCTCACAGCTCAACGCAGCACTGGACTCCGCTATTTCCAACACACCATAATTGCAGCTCTCTTGGTTTAGTTTGTGCATTTGAAAGACAAGCAATGGCTGCAGAAAATTCAGGAGAAGCTGCAAACTGGAGTATCTCCACGCAGACCGAAGAGATGAATTAGTGTGAAACATAAGCACCGAGAAGAATGAGCTGTTGTCACCTTCACCACAGTATCCTGTTCAAAACATGGAAGCAGCTTTCAGAGAAATAAGGCACAACATAAAACCGCCCAACACTGTACACCTTCAGAGTTTACTGAGCAGCTGTGCTTTTCTTCATATTTTTGTAAATGCAGAAAAATTCTCAATATTTTGGGATTATTGGAGTCTTACTCACCACTGAGCACATCGTATCCTCAGCTAGAGGACTGGGTCAGCTATATTTACGTCTTGGTACCGTACTGCAGTTATAAAGCAATGCAGTCAAACCAAGCTCTGCACACGGGAATCACAACGTATATTTAGGGGGTTGTAAAACGTCTCATATAGGGAATGGTTTGGATTAGCAGGATTTAACATCAGCTCAGAGCAGAAAAAAAATCCCCATCTTTAACCAGAATCGTGCTGCATTCTGTTGCATTTTTTATTTATCTTGAAAGAAAAAAATGTCTTGCTATTGTTATTACGTTTTTCAATCGGTACATTCCAAACTCAGCCTTTAAAATATATTGTATGTAGAATGAATGAAGCCTGAGGCTCATACAATACGTATATAACATCCCAACGTGAGAGCAACTGGTGTTCTGATTGACCCGTTTGGTCATCGTGTAGCTCATTGTTTGAATATGTTGAGCAGCGCTTCAACAGCCTTGTCAGAACACGTAACTTGTGATAAGATTGTGCCTAAAAGACCATTATCATTTCCAACTACCCTGAGCCGAACTGCAGACCACGGAAAAGTGCGTTTCAAAATGAAGCCGCTCCTCGAACAGTTTGCCGAGTGCAGCTTTGAGCTGGGTCTACTGATTAGAACCACCAGGTTTTTCAAGGGTTAGGGTTTGGAAATATATATATATACACAATCATCTTCAAAAACAGAAGTCCTCAGGAAGAAAGAAAAGTGTGAAGTGTTTATCACTAAAGCCCCAAAATGTCTTAAACAATATACAGTCAGGTATGAGAGAGCCGAGATCCTGTAATTCTATTAAATTCAGAGCAGAACATCACCTTTCATTAAGATCCCAAGAATTCATGTCAGCGTGTGTAAAAATGATATACGTCTCCTTTAATTAACTTGACAGTAGTAAATAAATTTAAAAATTCATCCTCCAGGATAGGCTATAACAAGAGTCTGCAACCTGCGGCTCTGGAGCCACAAGTGGCTCTTTGGTCCCTCTGCAGCGGCGCTTTGACCAAAACTGGCATACAACTGAATTTTATTGGTTGTTATACAAACAACAAAAAAGTGCCATATTTTCCACTTTATAAAGCACATTTTTTTGCATAATTTACATGTCCTGTGACTTATAGGCCGGAGCAACATATTTATGAATTTTTTCCCATATTTATAAAACAATTTTTGGCTGAGATATGACCCGTTTTCATTCATTCTGACTGGAAAAAAGAATTTTAAGCAGTACCACTTTCAGCCACTTGATGGCAGCAGAGTAGTAGCAGCTGTATGGCATGCCATTGTATCATGTAATAGGTAAACGTGGCTATAATGACAAATTCAAAAAAGTTCAAGACAAAAACAACTGGACTTTATTGTATTATACTTTATATTTTATTGTTTTTTCTTGAACTTTTTTGAATTTGCCATGTCCTGGATGACTGAGAAGCTTGACAAACTTCTAACGATACAATCGGCTTGCCATACATAGTCTCCCCACTGCTTGCTGCTTGGATCGACCGTCAATCCAGCTGCACCGCGCCGGCAAAATGCAGCTGGTTTGACCATGAAAGTGAATTTATTAAGCAAACGTTACACTGAGACACACCTTTGCTACAACTCTGAGCAAATAAATAATTGTTTAGGTGTTAATCGGGTTAAATTTGTACAGCGACGCGGTGACGCATAATAGATGCGATGTATACGGCGAAGCAAAATATTTATGGATTTTTCCACTTTATTAGACAAATGTGGACTAATTTGACTTATAGAGCGGAGCGACGTGTACGGCGGAAAATACGGTACTAGTTTTAGCCGTTTTCCTGTAATTTCTTTGGCAAATACTCACTTGAACTTTTTGTTTTATTTCTATACTTAATTATTTTTTTCCACCTTAAAAAAAAATACATAGGTCTGCATAGTTTTATTTTATTATTTGCAAAAGAAAACAAAAAAAACAGAATTTCATAATCTGTAAAAATAAACAGGAGGAAAAATGGGTTTTCAACCATCTCGATTTGTGTGGACTAGTCCCAGATTTTGTTCCCCCCGGCCCACATAAGGAGGTGACAAGTGCTGGCTGGGCTCACCACTTCATGTGTTTGTGTGGGAGGAGGGATACAGAGGGGATGTTTTATTGTATTTATTTTATTTTTGTACTCTATTAATCCTCAATGGGGAAATTAATTCTCTGCATTTTTCCCATTACACTTGAGCACATGTGAAGCAGAGAGCTGAAGACGCCCGAGGAGCAGCTTGGGGGGTTAAGGGCCTTGCGCATGGACCCAGAGAGAGGCAAATGAAGGTGGAGGCAGGTGTGGGTGTTTCACCTTTCCCACCCACATTTTGATGTCTGTCCGGGGAGGTGAACCGGGGATTGAGCGTCTCCGATCACAGACTTCCTGCAACCGCAGGAGGAGGGTGGCCACAATACGTCTATACTGGCTGTAAAGTGCATTTTCTTAGCTTTCAGAAACCATTACAATTTGTCTTAGTGCAAACTATTGTAAAGTTATGGCAACGCACGGGTACTCTGGTTTGATTCCACAGATCCAAAACATGCACGTTAGTCTGACTGGTAACTCTAAATTGTCCCTAGGTGAGAGTGTGAGAGTGAATGGTTTGTCCCCATGTGTCCCTGTGATGGACTTGTGACTGGTCCATGTGAGAGTGAATGGTTTGTCCCCATGTGTCCCTGTGATGGACTTGTGACTGGTCCATGTGTCACTCAGTAGCTCCACAAGATGGCCGACTGAGAACATTTGCACGAAGTAAACTTTGTATAAAGTGCAGTTTATTTATTAAACTACATATTTTGCCTTCTTTTTTGTAAAGGTGGTGGACAACAAAACATTTTGGCGGGCCAGCAGATTGTGTCAAGAGGTTGTCTGTTGAACAACCTGACATTTTTCCTGTTATTCCTACATTCCCTGATCAATACTAAAAAAAGGTTTACGTCTGAATTTGTCACCCTGTCCAGAAAATCAGAAAACAACTGTTTTAAGTGCCGTATAACGTGTAGTAAACGTGTATATTCCAACAAGCGGCTAAGACCCAGATATAGATATGAAAGTACTTTTCCCAGTCAGCCAACCCAGCAGCGTGGTCCCATGGTTAGAAAACCAACACACAAAGCATCCAATCGAGTCTGCACCGCTTCAGTCAGCAAAACCATCACAGACAATAAAGCAGATAGCAGGCATCAAGGGATTCTATTTCACAAACATCTGATGAGGTGAGACCTGTAGCTCTCTGGTGCAAAGCTTACATCAGCAATAAAATATTCATGAACACTTCAACACCCACAAAAACAACTAATATATATATATGCTATATACGCCAATATGATGCATTTCACTTCCTTTGAAATCTGGATAATGACCTAGAAAATAAAAAGACGTGTTTGAAAGGCTGGGTCTGGATTCTTGGAGTGTAAACGATCCAACTTTACAGAAGTTCTGTGGAAACTGAAGAGCGCTGATGACCTTGTTGCATCAATAAAAGATAAAGTAACACGCTGGAAAGACAAACGCTCCATTTTCAAGGGAAATCACAAAAAATAAACTACCTCTAGAACATTTAGGTGGCATTTCTGCCAAGTTGGAAAGACACCAGAATATTACTGGAAACAGTCGGAAAACTAACAGACGCCTACTCAAAGTGTCGTGCTGTTGGGAGGCAAAGATTGGAAGCTGTGAAACACAAACTTACGGAGAAACTAAAAAGGACTTGTTTTTGTTTGTATTCATGTCCAAAGAATATCTGACAGGATATCTTTTGAAACGAACATGAATTAAATATGTGGCATCTATCTGTGAGACTAAAGCAAACATTGGCTTGACAGATAAAGGTAAACAGTGGAAAGACGTGTGCATACTTCACGTGTTTGCTAGCTGTATGTTGTGTACATGTCATCCTCCGACATATAAACAAGAACGCTCTCAAACAGAAACCTCGATGTTTGTCTCGATTACTGTGAAACTCTGAGTGAACCCGACACCTGATTGGAAATCCAAATCCAGCCTCTCCGTTACGGTCCAGCATCAACAGGCGTCTCAAGTTAACAGCTTTGCAAGACTTGTATTTAGACCTGTCACAGTAAAAAACATTTTGCTGGACGATTAATTGTCTCAAAAATTATTGCGATAAATGATATTGTTTGAAATTTGACAATAATTAATAATTATTGTCAAATTTAAGAAGAAATGTTGGTTAATTTATGTAGTACCTTTTATCGACCACTGGATGGCAGTATAAGACTGTTTGAACCAAAGGATGGATAGTGAAGGAGCCAGCAGTGTGTATCGAAAAGAAAAATGGGAGGGAGACCCGTTGACGTGACATTAGGCCTGTCACGATGAATTTTGCTGGGTGATTAATTGTCTCAGAAATTATTGTGATAAACGATAATATTGTTTGAAATTTAACAATAATTTGTAATTGTCAATTTTTTAAAGAAATTATTTGTTTTGAGTGTAGTACCATTTTTGACCACTGGATGGCAGTATAAGACAATTGAAAGATGGGTTGAGCAGAATGCCTCTTTGCGTAAGAAAAATGGGAGAGAGGCCCCTTGACGTGACATGGGTTGACACGGTGACATGGCGGACCCTCGGTGTGGTTTGAGCGCTTTAGCATAGCATTTTTCACAAAAAGCTTTTCCTAAAAATAAAAATCAGTAAACAAGTTCTCAGCTTCTTTTTGCAGAGAAAAACAACTTTTTACACGAAGGCACGGGTTTCGATTTTCATTTATCGTGCGATTAATTGATTTATTGTTTATCGCGACAGACCTACTCATATTACCAAAAAGGAAAATAAAAAATATTTTCAGGCATCCCAATAAAAAAAAAAAAACCTCCACCCAAATGCAGCCCGCCTCCCACCGCCGTCTCCATTAGGCTCGTTAAAAGCAGTTTTAACATCCACCTTCTTGTTTTTTTTTTTTTGTGAAGGGCTTATCAGATCTGAGCTGTGTTCAAACGGAGCCAGAG
Source organism: Nematolebias whitei (assembly GCF_014905685.2). NCBI lineage: Eukaryota > Metazoa > Chordata > Actinopteri > Cyprinodontiformes > Rivulidae > Nematolebias > Nematolebias whitei. The sequence goes on along the minus strand of NC_056499.1, from coordinate 6,919,223 downwards.
ACGACAAACACACCTCCCAGGTTGATGTGCTTGTGCGTGTCAAACCAACAGAAATAATCAGGACGGTTGGGTCATACACCGTGTTTAACGATGACGAGGACGAAGCAATCTGACACAGAAGAGCAGCGTGTCCTTGTCAAGTGCTCCATGACACCAGATACAAGCCAAAACCAAACTATCCCCACAAACGGATCAGGATCAGTTACTTCTGGAAATCAAACAAAGTGTTTGCTTCAGCTGCGAGCCTCTTATTAAAGCATCCAACAGAAATGTTGTTTTCTGTTGTTTAACCTCTCTGTAGGGATTAAAACTGGTTGTGAGTGACAAACATGTTCACAAGTGGACCTGCCCTGTACAAACAGTTTGATCTTATGGCCAGAGGAGCAGATAAGTGCTAGAACAGTCCCACAAAGTGACTCGTTTTCCTTTTTCTAGTTTAAAAAAATCTAATTAAACCGCTTCAACAATCTTTGAAGATTTCAATAAGGGTCGTGACTAATGACCGTTTCTATAACCCATCAACATTTCTGTTGTGCTTTTGATTAAATCAGATCATCGTGTCCTTCATGAGATGTCAAAAGCATAAAAAATGTTCTTTCCAGTTCTGTCCCGACATTCTTCCAATACCTCGCTCCCCAGTGTGTGCGAGTGTGCATGTAAGCACAAGTGAGCACGCTCATACTTAAAAAGGTAAAGCGGTTCCTGTCCAAGCCTTTTCGTGGCTCTTCGGCACATCTGGCTCTTGTTACAGCTGCTGTGACCTGTGCACGGCTGGGCTCCGTCCCAGCCCCCATCGCTCCGCTGTGGGAGCGCAGAATAATGACCGAGTGGTTCTGCTGCAGCTCTCCAGACCCCCGGCTGGTTCACGGCTCGGCTCTGCGCTGGAGATGGCCTCCTGCTGATGATTTTGTTATTTTTCTTTTCATCGTCGTCCTCAGAGTAACTTTTTTTTTTTTTTAAGAGCGTGTCTGAATCGTCCAGTCATGCACACCACCTTTAAGACACGTGGTTACGACTTGCCTCGAGCTATTTTTACCTCGTGTTTTTAAGAATTCTGACCTTTTTGCCATCGTTGGCTGGCCAGTTCAATCTCGAGGTATTCTTCTGATCAAATAAATTAACAGCAGATAAAAACGTTTATTCTTACCCACGGCCAGAAAATGGGCATCCAGAGCAATGAATTCAGTATTTCTATCTGTAACCCTTTTCTGCTTCACTGCGGTTTGACAAAAACTTCTTTTTGAGCTCTCCCCTGGGTGCACGCTCACCAACATGTTAAGATGCCCCTCTTAGTCGCAGCTTCCACGCTGGCAGTTAATATTTTCTGCTGCAAATCAGGAGTCACCTTCAGCGCTGTGTTTGATGGAGCCGTAGCCCCAAGTTGCATCCCGCTCAGTGTTTAGACTTCAGGTGTTTCTTTGCTACCTCACAAAATGTGCTAATTATAGGCATCATAAGTGGTTTTAAATCATTTCCACACAGTGTTTTGCTGCCACAACGCCTCAGCGCAGCTGTGCTCGAATGGGGCTGAAACAAAGCAACGCTGATAAGAAAGTAACCAAATTCCTGATCATTCAATAAATACCTTCATTCTGATCCAATAGGTGCTGAATTGGTATTTCTTTGTGTATTGATAAAGGCAAAGACTAAAAACTGATGGTGAAAATGCCTCATTAAGATTAGTCAAACGCATGGATGTTTTTGCCTGATGATGCACGCCTGTCCGTTAACCTTCAAAGCATCGCAACAGTTCAACAGATTCACGATCAGTTTATTTTTCTTACTGTTGAATGTGTGACTTGAACATGAATAGAAGTCCAACGCTTCACTACAGACATGAAGTTCACTAACTTCCACACAGAAGCTGCTGCACAACATGAAGTCAGATCTGGGAGGTCCAAAGGCAAAAACATTAAATAAATAAATAAAAGACGATGGGTGGGGTTGCTATTCTGTTGCAGCTCAACCATCCCAAGATGAAAAACAATACATTCCTCTCTGGATAGAACGCTCAACCACTGAATGGATCTTTACCTCACAAAGGCCCAAACGCAACGATTGTGATAGTGAACTGGTTTAGCAGCCTTCATGACAGAGCTTCAAAGCGGCACCGTCTCTACGGGACCTGCTGCACTAACTCTTACGTTTCCACTGGAACCACAAAGTAGGACAAAGTCACGGTACACAGAGCGAGGCGTTAAAAATTAATGATGCTGGGGCAGACACAAACCAGCTTACAAAACATGCTTAAACATCATCAAATATTGACAAGTTGAAATTATATTCATGCTAGTATGTGTGACTGGAGAGGTCCCTCTGGATTTAATGAAATATCAAAATCAATAGATGCTTTTACAATAGCTGGTGTTAAATATTCAATTCAGTTCAAAAATACTTTATTAATCCCAAAGGGAAATTAATTATCCTCGTTTCATTAAGAGATGTTCTAGATGCTGATGGCTGTAGGCAGGAAGGAGCTCTTGTAAAGGTCCGTGCCACAACGGATCCGAAGAAGCTGGCTGCAGATGCCGTCCATTCAGACTAGGCTGGCCTCTCGGTTCCTCCGGGCAGCAGGACCACCTGAATGTTGAGCAGAACTCCTCCCATCTCGAGAACCTGAGCGGAGGCCACTCCTCCCAGCAGCCTGCCGAGCTCCTTGTCGCTGCAAACAGCCGGCTGCAGGTGACGGGGGACGATCCCGGTCCTTCTGCTGTCACGAGCCACGTTTCCTGCCAGCTCCAGGATCTCAGTCGTCAGGCAATCGAGTACAGCCGGCAAGGAGACGGGAATGCATCTACAGCACCTCCTTTTCAACTCATTTGAGAATTGGGGCTGTATCTGAGATATTCAGTTTTTGAGGTGTTGATCAGCTGCTCCCGGTTGTTAAAAAAAAAAAAAAAACTTGTTGCCATGGTTACGCATCATAAATGTCCAAAACTAAAAAGAGGTTTGAGTAAAAATCCTTCCAGCTGCACAGCATCTGATATACAGAGGAAACATCACAAAAAATGTGACTTACATCCAGAAAAATAAGAATAAAAGTTTCCAAAAGCAAAATCTCAGAATGAATACTCCGACATGCAGCCGCCCCGAGCGGCGCAATTCAAGAGCTATGAGAAATATGAGCCGAATTCAGATCGTATACCATCAACAACAACAGCTAAAGGGAGCCATACGGGAAAAAATGATCACTTGCTCCGTGCTTTTGTTAATAAAGGAGGTCTTTAAAGTCAAGCGATGCAACATTCATCTTTTTCAGGATGATTTAGTAATGCTTCAACAAAAGGCTCGTTTTAAATTATCTGCCCACATTTTCCACTTAAATTACTTAGCTTGGTACTCATTTTGTGTTTACTTTAGATTACTATGAAACTCATCCTTGTTCATTTGATTTCACATTCATTGCATAAACAGAATCCTACCCTATAAACAAATATTAGCTGAGACCTCCTTCGTTTTAATGGTCTCCTAAAAGAGGGCTGCTGCCATTTTTCATGTGAACATGTTTAGTGATGCAGCTGCATTTTCTAAGGAAACCATTACTCATCTGAATTCTGCTACTGGAAGACACTTAAGCTTTTTTCCCACACTTGACCAGAAAACTAAATAAAAGTTCTTCAATTACATTAGGAGCTCTAATTTCAGGAAGCACCTTTCATAATTGTATTGCGAGTCATCTTCACAGAGTCTTTGATTTCTAATGAGTTGTTTTATAGTAATTATAAGAAAAAAAGGGGATCATGGATGTTGGACTGAACCAGTCATGCAGAGCAGCTGGAACCAACACCCAGCCGCTTCTTCTCCCATCAGCTTCGTATCAAGAAGAATTTCCAGCAAATGTCTTCGGCCTCCCAATTTCCCCACAGATAATTATTTCAGGTCTCCAGAGCCCAATTATGGACCATCAATTTCCTCATTTCTGGTGTTTTCTAATTCAGAGTACAATATTGTACGTGGAGATTTTACTGACAAATGGGTCAGAAATGATGGAGGCCTTATCAGTCAGTAGCTCCGATTGTTTAAAAAAACATCTAAAATGAGCTTTTTTAACAAAGTTAAATCAACCAGCGCAACTGCAAGAAAGGCAGAGTGAAATCTTAAAATAAATATCACATTTAAAATATAAAGCAAATAATTAAAATGCAGCAAATATGAATTTGGACAATTCGATCTGCGCTTTCTTTTAGCTGCAACATTTTTTTAATGAGCCGTTTACATTTCCAGGACTATATCCGTGTTAAAAACAGCCCTTGAACTTATAACTGGTGTGTTAATGAATCCTTCACCCCCCCCCCCCCATGAATTTTTCAAACAGATTAATGATGACTTTAAGCTAAAACAAACGTACTTCGTCGCTCGGTTCACAGAACTACACGCACGCCACGTTATTAGCTTGGCAAATTAATATAAAACTGTTCAGTCCTGACAGCATAAATTAACAAAAATAAAAGATCTCACTCGTGTGCACGACGTGAACCTTCTCCAATTATTTTATGACAAACGCTGAGCACAGTGTCGAGAGGGAAGCAGTGAAACATTCATTTGTGACAGTTTTCAGCTTCAAAAAAAAAAAGAAAGTTTGTTGACAGAGGAAGTAATTGATTTATTTACTGTAAAGATGATGAAATGTGTCAAATTACAGATACAGCACCTTTACACACACACACACGTGCACACACCTCTTTCTACGCATTACCAAATTACCTCCATTATTACATGGACCTTTGCTGCAGAATCAGACATATCTACGTTCTAATGAAAACTTCTTGCAGCGCACTGTTTACAGGCAGTAAGAACTCTTACAACACGTTGTTTATTAAGGTTGTAACACCTTCTTCCACCTGCGTATTATCTCAAATTATAAACATCTCATCTAAAAATTATGTAGAAAAACTGGTTCATACATTCGTCACGTCTAGACTGGACTGTTGCAATGGTTTTATCTGGGTGTCCAAATACTTCTTTAAAAAGTCTTCAGTTAATCCAGAGTCTTAACTGGAGTTAGTGGGAGAGATCATATTTCTCCAGGTTTAGCTTCTCTCCACTGGCTCCCTGTCAGAACTGAATTCAAAATATTTCTTCCAACCTACAAAGCTCTCAACAACCTAGCTCCATCTTATATTACAGCTCTTATTGTTCCGTGTTTTCCTAACAGAGCACTTTGCTCTCAGACTGCGGGTTTACTTGCGGTTCCTAGAGTTTCCAAAAGCAGAATGGGAGGAAGATCTTTCAGTTATCAGGCTCCTCTCTTGTGGAACCAACTTCCAGTTTCTGTCCGTGAGGCTGACACATTGTCCAGTTTTAAGAATTTCCTTTTTAAAGAATCCTATAGTTAAGGTTATGCTACCATAGGCTTAGACTACTTGAGGACAAATTGACCTAATTTCCTTAAATGAATTGTTAAAATTAAATAGTTTTCATTTGATACTATTTCTATCTTAACATGTGATTCTTGACCTGCCATTGTGTATCTGTTCCTCTCAAACCCAGCCGGTCGAAGCAGATGGCCGCTTGTCCCGAGTCTGGTTCTGCTAAAGGTTTCTTCCTCATGAGGGAGTTTTTCCTTTCCACTGTCGCCTTCATGTTTGCTCAAGACGAGAGTTCAAACTCACAGCAGTCTGCTCCTCAGATAAATAATGTAAAATTATTATTTTTATATATGAATGTTTCTGTTCAGTGCCCCGAGATGACTTCTGTTGTGACTTGGTGCTATATAAATAAACTGAGTTGTCTATTAAGAACAAATGCTGAGGGGTTTTCTACGACAGTCTATGCCAATATTCAGGCTGAGAAAGGTGAGACATTGTTCAACTGTGTCGAGGAGACAAAGGGAGTACAGAAGTGGTGAGAAACGACTGAAAAGCAGCAGCCGCTGCTGCAAAGTGTCTTCATCTTGTTGCAGAGCTTATAACATTCTGAAACAGAAAACAAAGAGTTGCAAACTGTGCGAGAGTGCTTAAGATACAGATTTTTTTGGGGTGAGTACGGCTGAAAAGTAGCTTTATTGACTGTGGTGTGACCCGGCTGTTGGGTTTGTGTGCTGTGGTTCAGCGACGAGTATCTCAGTCTCACAGCGCACGGTGCACAGAACCACCTTGCATTTGTCAGACATCAGCAGATTTCTCATGAGGTTTCTGATTGTAATAATGCACATTAACTCATTTTAGGATCTTTAAAACATTTCTGGTGACAAAATAAAGTCCCATATGAATGACAACATTTGCATGCAGCCTCAGTGGGACGCGTCCTACCACAACCTGGTGAAGGAGTCAACAGGAAAGGCATCTTTTCATAAACACCATGTACCTTAGTACCTCGATACTTTGCAGTTCGACATTCGCTGACTCACTCTTTCGCTGGTTTTCAACCTAAGATTGTACACGACAGGCGATGGGGAAAGACAGACCCCGCCCCCTCCTTTCTCTTTCTGAGGCTGTCACAGTAGAGCAGAGATGCAGGGCACACAAAGACAGCCTCGGAAAAAGAAAGGAGGGGGCGGGGTGTGTGTGTCCGTCTCATACATGAGTGAATCACATGAGCGGCATGGATTGTTTATTTGAAATAATCAAACGTGACCCGAGCCGAGAGCAAACGAGAGCAGGAACAAGAATGTTGGATACTTCAGGCACGAGGCGATCAGACGATCTGGCAGGGAGGCGGAGACGGGGGAGGGCTTAAGAAGCGCAGCGCACAGGTACAACGGGAGGGAGACTGGGAGTGACACAGGTGAGGAGCATGGGTGTGACTGCAGTGGAAAAGTGGGCGTGGCAGAGAGCAGAGATCATGACACGCTGTGCTCTTTTAGAGCGTTCAGAACATTGCAAGAGTGTGGGAAGGGTTTATAAAGCCTTAAAATAAATATAAATGCAGTAGTCCCTCGTTCATCACAGGGGATACGCACAATGAAGATTCACGATAAGTGAAAAACAGCAAAGTAGTACTAGTAGTACAAGTAGGCCTGTCACGATAACAAATTTTGCTGGGTGATTAATGGTCTCAGAAATTATTGTGATAAACGATAATATTGTTTGAAATTAGACAATAATTAGTAATTATTGTCATACTGAATAAGTTAATAGATTTGTTAATTTTTTTTGCATGTAGTACCTTTTTTCGACCACTGGATGGCAGTATAAGACTGGTTGAATTGAAGGATGGATGGTGAGGGAGCGAGCAGTGTGTCTCTAAGAAAAATGGGAGGGAGGCCCCGTGACGTGACATGGACTGTCTCTCCTTGTTTTCGGTTCTCAAAATGGTGGACACTCGGTGTGGTTTGAGCTCTTTAGCATAGCATTTGTCACACAAAGCTTTTAATAAAAAAATTTAAAAAATCAGTAAACAAGTTCTCAGCTTCTTTTTGCAGAGAAAAACAACTTTTTACATGAAGGCACGGGTTTCAACCGCGAGTTTTTGAGCTTCAACAAGACTAGATTTTTTCCTGAAGTCGGCCTGTTAGCTTAGCTCGTAGCTTAGCTTCTCAGTTTAGCTGCTTGTAACGATCCAAAAACACAATTTTGGACGGTTAAAATGGATTTTGAAGAGAAAAGAGAAAGGGAGGGGTCAGTGAAGAGCACCAGAGTTGAGCTTTTTGTCGTCCAGTGTCTTCAGTAGAAAGAGAGAGACACGAAGAAACGATAAAGCCGTTAAATGAAAATGAGGTTGATAATTTTAATTTATCATGCGATTAATTGATTTATTGTTTATCGCGACATGCCTAGGTACAAGCAGTAGTTTATATTATAGTATATATATATAATTCTAAGGCTTTTTAAACCCTTCCCACACTTATGTAATATTCTAAACAATATTTCTAAACTCTAAATGCTTTAAAAGAGCACAGAATGTCATGATTTCAGCTCCCCGCCTCCTCTGCTCTTTGTCACCTGCAAGCGCTCTTGGCCACGCCCACTTCTCAGCTCTGCACGGAGAACAGCTGATCAGCTGCATCAGGAAGTTTATCCTGCAGTATGGGGCTGCACAGAGGTGCAGGAGGTGCTAAATATTTTTAAATAATTAATTTTAAATAAAAATTCCATGCCAGTCATGCGGCTCATCCATCAATCAGCCAACTGTGCGTCATGTCCAATCTTATTTTGAAAAACCGCGATAGAGCGAGTCTGCAATAAAAGAATTGCAAAGTTGCGAGGGACTACTGTACTAAAATAAATATAACGTCCCTACTTAGCAGATCTTCATCTATCACAGGGGTGTCTGGAACGTCATTCCCGCAATAGATGAGGGACTTCTGTACAGTAAATTAGCCAAGTTGGAATGGCAGCTTATTAAAATCACTAATTGTGTTTAGTTTAGTTTATTATTTTTTGAACATGTAAAAGAAAAAGAAAAAACTACAGCAGCATAATGTCGAAACTTTTTGTTTTACATATTCAAGGGAGTGGGTAGAAGTATAAACTTGTCAAAATTCCCACTCCTTAACCACTTACATAATCTTATTCATTACATGTATAATCCATACATACAGTATAACAACTAAACTCATATTTATCCAATCAATATAGTATCCGTTTAAGTTAACTATAGTAGATGTACAATTATTTCTTCTTTCAAAAAACCAAAAACAAAAGCATCAATAACAAATAAAAAACCAACAATAATTGAATAATATTATATATTACATCCAGCAATAATCATATTTATATGATCATTTGAGCAGTTTTATGTTTGGACGTTGTTTAAGTTCAATATTCAAATTATTTCACAGTTTGACTCCACTTACTGATACACAATTTTTTTTGTAGTAGTAGTTCTGAATTTGCACATTTTAAACTGTGAATAATGTCAGAATAATGACACCAATAAATTTGTTTTCATGAACTCTTTCAATTTTCACTCCATCTATTTGTATTTGAATTTCTGTATGTGATCGACAGTTCACAAATAACATTATTTTTGTTTCGTTTAGGTTCAAGGACAGATTATTTTCATCAAAACACATTTTAAGTCTATCCAGTGCATCAGTTACATCCTTTATCAGTTGTTCCAAGTCATCTCCAACACAAAAAATATTTGTCTCATTACGTTAATCATTGTTAATCAGATATGGAATCAATCGAAAAGCGTTTGCTTCGCCAGCATTCAATTATTCGGTGAAATTAATTGCCGTATCTGGCATTGCTAAGTCCTAAGGGAACAAATTTGTGCTTTCAACAAGCTTGTAAAATTAAAGGGGAAAATCAAAAGGATGTAGAAGAAAGCTTAGAAGTTCCTCCATATCATTTAAGTTAAGAGAAGAGCGAGTCAGATAAAAGACAAGTTGTAACCAGGACTGCCTTTAAGTGCAGTGCTGAGCCACGACTTTCTGAAAGATAGCCGGGTGTCATCTGATCTGCTTCACCAGAAGTCGATTCATCTCTTCTGCTACATTCTTTAATCTTGTGGAAGAGAATATTAATGATCATCGCAAGAAGGACGCCACCACTTTAGAGAAAGGAGGAGGAAACGAGCGCATTAGATGTCAAGTGTCCGAGACAGCGCCGAGGAGTAGAGCACAGAACTCCAAACACAAACCTTCCTCACGAGCAAAGCCCTGGGGTCGACGCACGGCCCGTCTTTAAATAGATCAGTGATATGAATGCAGGTTTTTATGCAGCAGCACCAGAAGCCACCGTCCACCCGAAGGAAATCAACAGAAACGAGTTTCTACTTTGAAGCGTGGAAAAAAAAACAGCGGTTTTTATTTATCAAACTACCTTCAGTAATAAAAGATCGAATGCAGATATTTTGTTTGATGATAGATTCAGTTACACCAAAAGTCCATGCGCAATGATTCAGGTATAAAATCCAACAATGGTCAGTCACGTCACGTGGACGGTTTCTTTTATTGTGCCGAGACGTTTCACCCTCCGTCCAGAGGCTCCATCAGTCTACGAAACAAAACTGATTCTCCCCAAACATCTTACTCCAACGTGGAAAAAAACAGTTATGTTGGTGCTAAGATGGCCACTGGGGCACGCCCTCTC
>NC_056499.1:6886073-6909233 GCF_014905685.2 Nematolebias whitei | reverse complement strand
AAAACAGTTATGTTGGTGCTAAGATGGCCACTGGGGCACGCCCTCTCCTCCAGTGCCCGCCCCTCTCCCTCATCGACAGTCACGTCAAACTGGTTAAAAACACCAAAGTCCATGCTCAATAATCCAGGTATACAATCCAACAATGTTTTTTTTTCCCCACGTTGGTATACGCTGCTGGGGGAGAATCAGTTTCGTTTGACTGATGAAGCCTTCTGGATGGAGGGCGAAGCGTCTCAGCACAACAAAAGAAACGCCGAGATGACCTGGCTGAACACGGTTGGGTAGATTCAGTCACATCTCACAGCACAGAGACTTGTATAACTTTTTAGAGGATTACATGAATCATACTGTAGTCCTACCAGGAAGCAAGAAACAAAACACGGTTCTTGGAAAAGGGTGAGCTGATGCTCGTTTCACAACACAACCACACGCCAGTTAGCATTATTATCATGCAACAGCAAACCGGTGTGAGAGGATTAAACCTTAAGAACTTCAAACGTTCACTCAGCGCAAGGTGTGGACAGAAAGTTGTCCTGCTCCAAAAACACAATCCAGTTGTCAGATTTTAAGGCTCGTCGTTAGAAAGAGAACTTTGTGGCTTGAAAAATGAGAAAGATGATGAAAGCCCAAGGCGCCAAAAAGGCACAAAGCACATGACCTACAAACAGCTGGAGAAGTGGTTTCACCAGCAGTCAAGCTGATCAAATAAAATGGGTTCTTTTGTTGCAGCATTGACTGATTTATTCAAGTTTTATTAAACCTTTGATGATATCATAATGAAAACTGCACTACAGTGATCCACTGGTGTCAGTCCTCATTACCGACTCCCAGCTCACAAGTCCTTGTGTTCCCATTTTACTGTTCTTTTAAATAACGTCTTAATGGAAGAGCAGACCAGAGGCAGAACCACGGTTTCAGGTCCTCTTCAGCTGCAGAGCAAGTTTGACGACGTGGGCAAGAAAAGGGTCTTTAAAATGCAAAATAACCATCAGCAGATACAAGAAGGTTGTTAAAGCGCATTTACCGCAATGTGAGTCAGCTTTTTCCTAATTTTATTACTCTAACTTGGTTTTAATTATTCTTCCTGTTTGAAATGGTCCTCGAATTTAAAAGTGCTGTCAAAGTGAATCAGTTCAGACCACCAGGTCATTTCTACTGTTACTTTTAAAACATACTGTATCATCAGATTTGTACCTTCATTCATTCAGGAATTGTTTTAAGTTCAAGAACTTAAAATAGAAACTGAAGAAAAGAGAAAAAGGGAATGATTTGCAAACCCATAAAAACACCGAGCGGTGCAAAGACCTCACAGTTTGACACTTTGTGCGTCAGATTGTTCTATAATTTTCTGCCATCGCTCAACAGTGACTCTGAGTTTCTGCACCGCCAAACAACAACAATGACCAGCTCAGCTTTTATTGATTAGTAGTGGCAACAAAAAAAAGGACTTCCTAGCTCATTTTAACCTCGTCAACTTTATCAACTGTTACGACTTCTATTCAATCGTGAACAGCATGAAGGAAGAAGGAATAAAATATGGTTTCACATCTTTTTAGCTGCTATAAATCTTATTAAACAAATAAGATAACTGCTCCCACTCCCACATTAACAGCTTTTGCTTTTCTAATTTAGCTCCTGGCTGGTCTTGAAATTTTCTCAAGTACAGTAGTCCCTCACTACTTCGCAGTTCGTTTATCGCAGACTCGCTCTATTGCGGTTTTTCAAAATAGGAGTGGACATGACACACACCTGGCTGATTAAAGGATGAGCCGCGCAATCTGCATGGAGTTTTTATTTAAAATAAATTATTTTAAATTATTTAGCACCTGCTGCACATTTGTGTAGCCCATACTGCTGCAGCATAAACTTCCTGCTGCAGCTGATCTGCTGATCAGCTCTTCTCCGTGCAGAGTGGGAAAGTGGGCGTGGCCAAGAGCACTTGCAGGTGTCAAAGAGAAGAGGAGGCAGGGAGCTAAAATCATGACGTGCTTTTTTAGAGTTTTAGTTTAGAAACATTGTTTAGAATTTTGCAAGAGTATGGGAAGGGTCTAAAAAGCCTTTATATATACACATATACACACACACATATACATGTATACATATACATATATAATACATATATATATATCACGGTTTTTCCACTTATTCAGGGTACGGATCCCCAGTGATAAACGAGGAACTACTTTATTTATTTATTTTGCTCCCTTTCTCTGCATCTTCATTTGTAAGTTTTATGACTTTTTAAAAGCTTATTAAGAAACTAATGCACAGATTATTTCATAACGAACTAAATCTTAAGTAGCAGCTATAATTTTAATTAACAGATAAAAGCACATATTGAGCAGATGTAATTGAATTATGTTGGTGAGGGGATTTAAAGGAGTCATATTGCATTAGATTTGACGTCTTAAAAAATGGTTTATGGTCAGAGACTGTCATGAGCTACAACGGAGGATCATAAATATCTCATGTGTTTAAGCGAGAGGCTGGACAAATGTGATTGTCTAAGCAGCATGAATGAACGGGAAATAAAAACAACCATTCCCAGACCTATAAAACCTTCCCAGCTATAATCACTGATCCTTCCCGCAGATCTGCTGCTCAGTTTTAACAATCGCTCGCATCAGCAGAGTCCTGCACGGCTCAGGTACGTCCTACCAGGTCACACAAAGCTAACAGAAGTGGCTCGTTTCCCATCATCTAGGGGTGAAAAGATCTGTTTGTCCACATCTCTAAACTAATGGCTTCATTTTAATCAATGAACAGAAATGGTGTGCCATCAGGGCAGAGCAGAGCACCAGAGCATCTTTATTGAAGTCATCATTTGTGATTATAGGTCTCACCTTTCAAAGTTAATGAACAGAGGGTATTCATCAACACCTCGACATGGACCAAGTACAAACCGGATTCCAAACTAGTTGGGACACTAAACAAATTGTGAATAAAAACTGAATGCAATGATGTGGAGATGGCAAATGTCAATATTTTATTCGTAATATAACACAGATGACAGATCAAAAGTTTAATCTGAGTAAATGTAACATTTTAAAGGAAAAATATGTTGATTCAAAATTTCACAGTGTCAACAAATCCCAAAAAAGTTGGGACAAGTAGCAATAAGTGGCTGGAAAAAGGAAATTGAGCATATAACAAACAGCTGGAAGACCAATTAACACTAATTAGGTCAATTGACAACAGATTGGGTATAAAAAGCTTCTCAGAGTGTCAGTGTCTCTCAGAAGCCAAGATGGTAAGAGGATCACCAATTCCACCATTGTTGCACAGAAAGATAGTGCAGCAATACCAGAATGGTGTTACCGAGCGTAAAATAGCAAAGACTTTTATGTTATCATCATCAACCGTGCATAACATCATCAAAAGATTCAGAGAATATGGAACAATCGCTGTGCGTAAGGGTCAAGGCCGTAAAACTCTACTGGATGCTCGTGATCTCCGGGCCCTTAAACGTCACTGCACCTCAAACAGGAATGCCACTGTCAAGGAAATAACAGAATGGGCTCAGGAATACTTCCAGAAAGCATTGTCAGTGAACACAATCCACCGTGCCATCCGCCGTTGCCAGCTGAAACTCTACAGTGCAAAGAGGAAGCCATTTCTAAGCAAGCTCCACAAGCTCAGACGTTTGCACTGGGCCAGGGGTCATTTAAAATGGAGTGTGGCAAAATGGAAGACTGTTCTTTGGTCAGATGAGTCACGATTTGAAGTTCTTTATGGAACACTGGGACGCCATGTCATCCGGACCAGAGAGGACAAGGATAGCCCAAGTTGTTATCAACGCTCAGTTCAGAAGCCTGCATCACTGATGGTATGGGGTTGCATGAGCGCTTGTGGCATGGGCAGCTTGCATGTCTGGAAAGGCCCCATGAATGCAGAGAACTATGTTCAGGTTCTAGAACAACATATGCTCCCATCTAGACGTCATCTCTTTCAGGGAAGACCCTGCATTTTTCAACACGATAATGCCAGACCACATTCTGCAGCAATCACAACATCATGGCTACGTAGGAGAAGGATCCGGGTACTGAAATGGCCAGCCTGCAGTCCAGATCTTTCACCTATAGAGAACATTTGGCGCATCATAAAGAGGAAGGTGTGACAAAGAAGGCCCAAGACGATTGAACAGTTAGAGGCCTGTATTAGACATGAATGGGAGAGCATTCCTATTTCTAAACTTGAGAAACTGGTCTCCTCTGTCCCCAGACGTCTGTTGAGTGTTGTAAGAAGAAGGGGGGATGCCACACAGTGGTAAAAATGGACTTGTCCCAACTTTTTTGGGATTGGTTGACACCATGAAATTTGGAAACAACAGACTTTTCCCTTAAAATGATACATTCTCTCAGTTTAAACTTTTGATCTGTGATTTGTGTTCTATTCTGAATAAAATATTAGATGTTGGCACCTCCACATCATTGCATTCAGTTTTTATTCACAATTTGTTTAGTGTCCCAACTTTTTTGGACTCCAGTTTGTACAACCGTCTTCATGTAACAGATCGTGTTGTTCACGCTGAAGTCAGAGAGTCAGAGAGATTTATTTGTCAGACGCACCACATGTGGTACATGAAGTGGAACGAGATTGTGTACACAGGGTCCCAGTTGCATCCAACAATAAAATGTAAAAAAATAAAAAAAAATAAAAAAATAAACAGCAATAAGATGGAAGATATGAACTAAGAAAAACAAACTGAAAATGCACCAAGCACTAATAGCATAAAAACAAAAAACAATACGCCAAAGAGCAGAACGAACATGAGTCTGTGTGAGCAGATGAGTACAAATGAACACAGCAACATGAAACAGATCAGCAGCAACATGAAACAGATCAGCAGCAACATGATGTGATTTTTCACAGTAATTATTCTGGTCAGAGATTCATGAGTCTAACAGCCTCAGGGTAGAAGCTGTTCCTCAGTCTAGTGGTTCTACACTTAATGCTCCTCAACCTCCTTTCTGAGGGGAGTGGGGCAAAAGTGTGTGTGCTGGGTGAGTGAGGTCCTTCATGATGCAGGTGGCCCTCTTCCTGCATCTGGAGGTGTAGATGTCTGATGGTGGGGAGGCTGACTCCAACAGACTTCTGTGCAGCCTTCACCACTCTCTGCAAAGCTTTTCTTTCTGCAGCTGTGCAGCCTCCATGACACACATTGATGCTGGAGCACAGGATGCTCTCACCTGTAGAAGGAGGTGAGGACTGAGCTTCCCAGACCAGCTCGTCTCAGCCGCCTGAGGAAGCAGAGTCTCTGATGAGCTTTCTTGATCAAGCTCAAGTGCAATGTTTTCAAAAATTGTTTTGCATTATTCGTGTTTAGCGTATATCTTAAGCCCTATTCACACGGGATTAGTTTTACCTAGCGACCACATGCGATTTGTAATAATTACAGATTGTCTGTTGTTAATCCCGTGCAAATCGGCCATGTCAGTAATTTGTAAAGTAAAAATTCTCCCACAAATTACCTACTATATTTTGCTGAACTCCGAGGTCCTGTGATAAAACGAATCCAACGTGAATAGGCATCTCTGTGACTTGGACAGAAATGTGTGGGATCCGATACGCAACGAGGCTTTTTTTTTTGTTTTTGTTTTCTAAGCAAAATCATTTAGAAAAATGTAGAACGTGGCTATTTTAAATGAACGCGCTGCTCGCTTCGGCTTTTGTAGATGCTGCTATCCTTCACCGCAGGTGTGGAGACACGCGCAGCCAGTGATCAGCGGATCCATCCATCTATCTATCTGCTTCCTTTTCGGGTAGCGTGGGTCACTGGTGCCCATGTCCAGCAATCGCTGTGCGAGAGGTGGGGGACACTGTGGACAGGTCGCAAGTCCATTCAACTGGGACAGGGGGGTCAGCGGATGCACGCAGCCGCTGACAGGTTGTCCATCTGAGCTTAACGTGACTTGTTTTACCTCTTTCAACCGGCCAGTCTGACCTGCCTCCTCCTCAACAAGTAGATTAACACAATTTTATATTGTACATTCTTATTTAGTTTTATTTGTGCCGTATGATTTGGAAAACAGCATCAAAGTCTGAGACCGGCACGGCGATTAAGCACATTATTATGGACCGGCCCGGTCCGAATCTGGGTCGGGCTCCGGGTTGACAGCTCCAAAACACTAGATCTCAGGCTTTGGTTATCCCGTGCGAATGCACCACATAAAAAGCAGACGTTGGGGAGTAATTTATTACATGTGGTCCCTAGGTTAAAATTAATCCCGTTCAAATAGGGCTTTTGTGTATATCTTAGATCCTTGTATATGTAGATGAACAGATGCTGGGATATATTCATCATTTAACACGGATTCCTCATTTTTCTGGACTGAATAAAACGTGCATTGAATTTAAGGAAATGCAAACGTGAGACGTCATTTATATTTGACCCATCAAAATGAATGCGGTCATTTATTTACAGAATCAAAATTTAACATCAAACATTTACATTAATTTGGCAAATTATGAAAATAACAACATAAGCAATCAATCAGGAAAAATCATACGGCCATGATTTTTCCGTTGCTTCACCACAGACATTTCTGAAAACTGTACAACTATGATCTTTTACCCACATGAATGTGGGTGAGCATTTTTACACAGACATTTCTAAAATATCTGGAAGAATTTCTACTTGATAGAAAAGTTTAAAGATGGAAAGAAGTTTAGAGGGAGTTAAGATGGTATGTGAGGGAAATTAAGTGTTCACCAGAATCGACACTCTCCGGCTTTCTTCAGCTTTTCCTTACAGTACACTTAGGTGATGAAATCGGCTCCTTTACCTGGAGATGTCTCAGGTGAGATTCCGTTTAACGCACCCTTTCAGCGTCTCAGTAGGATGCTGTTACTCGTCCGAAGTAATGGCGAGGCTCTGTTCGACACATATTCACCTCAGTGGAAAATGTTATAATCCCATGGAACTCGGAAGAGCTTTGTTGTCATGTCAGTAACATCCACATCAAACAGCATCCGAGCAGAGACATGAACAGAACTGGTTGGACTGTGTATCCAGCAGAACTCCAACAGCACTCCATCAGAACTCCATCAGCACTCCATCAGAACTGACTAGACCAGGAAGTACTGACATTTTAAAGACTCTTTCCCGGTTCACTTTTGGGATTTGTTCATTGGTCAGAAACGACCAGACGGGGTGTGTTTTGTGACGTAAGAGGTTAGAGACAGCGAGAATTGTTATGAAACAGATCAGAAATGTTCTCACAGACAGAGAGAGTTTTGTTTTGGCGCGTTTCAGAAACAGGTGCTAAAACTTCTCTATTTACGTCTGAGAGGATTCTAAAAAACATGACAGTTCGTTCAACAACTTGTTTTTCGTTTGACTCCAACCTTGGAAACGCACACTTGCTCACTCAAAGGCAGAAATCAGAAAATGCATAATTATTCTGTAACAGCTTTGACATGAGAATAAAAATCATTACTCAGTTAATAAAATTGATTAGTGCACTGCAACATCTAAAATGGTTTGAACTAAGACACTTTGATTATCAATATTTGTAAAATAGTAATGATAATAAAAAGAGAGTGTTCTTTTCACTTGAATCTTCAAGAAAGAAAGTCTCAGGATGGGTGAACCTGTATTTCTGAGTTCAAATGAATGAAATGACAGTTCCTGTCCCACAAGGTTCTTAAGGTCAAGATTTTGACCTTAGACTTAGTTTTTGACATGGGCCTAGTCCACTACATATACCGTTTTATTTTTACACTTTATTTTTTGCTATTTTGGGATGCAACTGGGTCCTTGTGTACATAATTTTGTTCCACCTCATGTACCACGTGATGTGAATGACCATAAAGAAACTTGACTTGAACTTAATCCTCTGAAAGCCAGAGTCAAATCAACAAACAAGCATTTTTATTAAAAATATTTAGTCACTTATCTGGCTGATACTAAAGAAAATGGCAAAAAAAAAAAAAAAAAAACATCAATTTTCCAAGCTCCAATTCATTATCTGCTCATATTGCAACAGTAGAACAGGCTCATCCTGAGAAACTTTTGCATTTTTTCTTTTTTATTCTGCTCTTTCTACTTCAACACCACACAAGCTGCTTGAAAAGACCAACAGTGTTTTGGTAATGAAAGTCATTCCTCTCGTGAATTTCTCTACGATACATGAAGTTCGCTTCATGTGGCGCCAGCAGCCAGTCACATCAGGAAATGGTGGGATTCATCAGCAGCACAAGACGGCTGTCAGAGATTATCCCCTGGAGAAGCAATTAGGTGAGGTTCACCTGGTTGAATGTTTGAAACAGTGCGGTTGGTCATAACAGGGCAAATTAGCCCACCTTTTAAAAAATGCATGCAGGGTAGATCAAAGTTATGGAGCAAGAATAATAAGCGGGATAATGGCTTTGAGTTAAAACCTGGAACATCTGTTTTCACTTCACTTCATGTTTCAGGCTTGAGAGAGCCGGAGTCTTTGCTCAGGATCTTCCTGGATATCTCCTTATTAAAGCTGCTTCATTAGATTAAAACCCTTCTTTGCCTTTTTGTTTTTTCTGTTTCAGATTATTATGAAGGTTCGCTCGTCAATCCAGACATGATAGTCTACTTTCACGTCTTCAAATGATCATAAAAAGCTTAACTCAAGTTGCTGAGGCAGACCAAATCGCACAAAAACTCCTCTCCAGAGTGCCGTTGTGCAAACACCTGGGTGTAATTGCCTTGTTTGCGCTCCTTGCTGTCCACAGCAAATACATAGTTAAGGGATTAAAGTGCGTAGGATTACTCATTAGTGTTCATGCGATGATACAGAGCACAAACAACGTCCCCAGTCACGACCGGTGAGGCCATATGGTGCCGAGCAGACGCCTGCTGCCTGAAGAGCGACGAGTCTACAGATTTAAGCTGAATAAAGATGCTTGTTCTCTGGTTTATTAGACGCAAGGATCATTTTGTAAAAAGCTACAACATTAAAGATCAGAAGCTCAAATATCTCTAAATTGTTTTAATATAAGAAAAAAAAAATGCTATCAGTTCTGCCTGTAACTTATTTGATGTATTCCTCCGTATTGGCAGAAAAATCCCCCAAATCAGGCAGAAATTTTTACTAAGTTGTTGATTTGTAACGCAATCTGAAAAACTTTTATTAAGGAATTGAAAGCTCTGCACCATTTATGACTTTTACTGTGAGAACACATGATTACATTAATGCACAATATTGATTTTGATTCTGAATCATGTGCAGGACAAAACAAGACTCTATAATTAAACAGAATAAAACGTCTCCAACATCTCCCTGAAGAATAAACTCATTTAACCCAAGTTCAGTTCTAAAGGGAGGAGCTGACGATGTGAAATGATATCAGCATCCAGCGAATTCAAACAGGAAGCCGTAAAGGAGGAAAACGTCATTAACACACAGGAAAAACATTATCCCAAACTCACCAGCTGAGCCTGGAAAAGTACGGCTGTTTTAAGAGCAATCTTAAAAACACAGAAGGAGCTCAGGAAAAAAAAAAAAACTCAATTACTCATGTAGATTAGAGCGGTCATTTCTAACCTGGGCCATGATAATGTGCTGGATGGGCGGGCCAGGTCGGTGTCGGGCTTTTGATTGTGTCGCGATCCAATTATATGGCAACATGGCTTGCCATACTTCCACCATTTCACCGCGAGTTGACCGGCCTTGAAAGAGGTAAAATAAAGTTCAGTTAAGCTTCAGATGGGACTACCACTACTGCCAGGAAGCGATCCATGGCCCAAATGGACGTTCAGCCGCTGTAGTCAGCGGAGCGCACAGCCGACGACCCAAACAGGTGAGATCCCAAAGCAGACATGTCAGAGCATGGTCCGTGTCTGAATAATGCAGAATGCAGGCAGAAGCAGGGGTTTAATGCGCTTTGATGGCCATGAAAGGACAAACACCCCCTCAGCTCCGATCTCCTGTCTCTTTTATTCAGCCGTGCACGTCCGCCGACCGTTAACTATATAAGCAGTCAAGGGGTTCTGGTTCGGGCCTGTAATTGTCAATTCGTCCAATCGGGTTCTGAGATGATGGCTACGTGCTGGGACCGGGTCAGATTTCTTGGGCCCGAATGCAGCTCTAATGTAGATTAACTCGGCTCCCACAGATTTGCAAGACATTTGTTTCTTGTCCTGACGTTGCACAGACGCTCTCTGAATAACTCATTTACAACATCCTGTGTGAAACGGGAGACTGAGACTTTTATCTTGTTTAAGATATTTTACAGTGTTTCGCTCATTTCGCATCACCTTTATTTTAAAGGTGATCTCCAAAAGCACTGTTCAGATCTGTTCCCTGAACCGTACAAAGACTTTCAAGACTACTGGATAACTTGTTCACCAGCATTTTGAAACAAAGGAAACACATATAATGCCATACTAAACAATGAAGAAAGAACACACCTTATCTCGTGACTTAAACCTGAGAAGAGCTTCCAGCTCTAAACAAAGCCACAGCCAGACAACACCACGATCAATGATACACCTGGAGAAGATTTCCTTTTTGTGGCAATAAAGGAGTGGAACAAAACATCAATGCAAGGTGGCTACAGTGCACACCCACCCACATACACACACACAAAAAGATACAAATATACTCATGTCCATGTTTGCTGTTTTTAACCTTTTTAGGCTTTGCGTCTAGAAAGACGAGCGTTAAAAGGAATAACGGCACCGTGCTCCCGGACAGCTGAGCTGACCAAGTACAATGAACATACAGAATGAAACATCACAAATTAATTATTCAAAAAAGGCTTTAAACAGATCGTATCAATACGTTCAGGTGGTGTTACAATAATAACAGTTGAGCCAGACAGACGCACGGTGATGACGGTAAAGCGCGTCTTCTTATATTAAGCGTTCCAGGTGTGTCCCTTATTTGCATAGTCAAAACCAAACTGGTTTTACATTTATGCAACGAGTGGTTTTCCAGCTTTCCCAACTAAAGTCTGTACAGCCGCATACACGGCGCTGAAATGAAGATCCAAAACCGGTGACGTACTCACATGGCCATGGTTGACAAAACCGTGTTTTTGGGCAACTCGATCAGCTTCCCCCGGACCTCCAGGTATGTGGACAGCCCACGTGTTGGTGTAGACCTGCTGACCCAGGGCTGACCCCAGCCCAGAACCCAGCAGCACCACCATGGCCACAGTTAGCGACTCCAGCAGCCTGCGGCCTGCGGAGGGAGATGAAGGGCCGGCAGCCATCGGGTCTCCTAACGCAGCGCAGTCGCCGAGCGAAGCAGCTCTCCAACAGGCCGGGGCTGCTCACAGCTCATGCAGGTGCACGGAGACGAGGACGGGGAGGGTCGCAGCTCACTTGGAGGAAACGGAAGAAGAGAACATATGAATTTAAAATAATTTATTGGCTTCAAAAAGTCAAGATTATTGGATCATTTTCTGCGAACCAAAATGAACAAATCGGTATAACAAACAAACAACTCCTGCAATCACAAAAATTCACAAGCAAATAAAACACTAGGCATACAGCAACAAACAACACACTTTTTGAAGATTTTATTCTTTCCTTTGTTTTGTGGGAAACGCAGCAGCAAAATAAATAAAAAGCGCGCAAATGATAAAGTTTAAGACCAACGTCCAAAGAAAAATATGAAGATTTGTCAACGTAAATCGACTTGAGAGAGCAGCTAATTTATCCCAACGACAAGATCGAGCAGCCCAGTTAAGTACAGGTATTTGATAATCCCTCAGGAAGCAGCGAGCCGGGGAGTCAGGGCGCGACCTGATGTTGTGGCAAGACACAGAGCAGCAAATTTGGGTCTTCACACTCCCGTGGGAGGACACAGTCAATAAAGCTTGTGAAAGAAAAATGCTTGGACACAGTGAGCTGGCAGCAGAAGTGGAGAAATGTGGTTGGAAGACTACACCACGCCCTGGATGCTGAGGGATAACAACAACAGAGTCCGTTTTATTTAGTACGTACTGAAAGGCTCTCGGGGTGAACGCCTCAGGCTGCAGTGGCAGCCACCGAATGGACCGTAACGAGCGTCGAAGGAAAAACGTTGACAGAGTGATCATTCGAGAACAGTCATTAATTTTAAGTATGTTGGAAGATACTGTATTAATCCATTACAAGCAAATACCTAAAACCCAATCATTTAAATAAAGAGGCTAAGCTTTTTTTTTAAGTTTAGAGACAGTTTTAAGTTTAGTTGCTTTTGCATCAATGCCAAGAAGGGTCGACTGCTGCCATTTGATACCAATACCACGAAACTAGAGCCTGACCAATATGGACATTTTGGCTATCGCCAATACCGATACTGGAAAGCTAATGCCAATAATCGATAAACAGTTGTGTTGGCTAAAAAGTTTTGAGCTTTGTCCAGCCCCCAAAAAATCTAATTTCAAACCAACAATTTTCAGTCAGGTCTGGACAGTTTCTTTTTGTGCTGAAAGGTTTCACCTTCCATCCAGAAGGCTTCATCAGTCTGGATTATTGAGCATGGACTTGTTTGGTTTTGAACCAGTTTGACATGACTGTCGACGAGAAAGAGGGCCGGCACAAGAGGAAGGGGCGTGCCAAAGACACCATCTTAGCACCAACATAACTGGTTTGTTCCACTTTGGAGTAAGCTGTTTGGGAGAAGAATCAGTTTTGTGTTGTGCGTTTTCTTGACTGATGAAGCCTTCTGGATGGAAGGTGAAACGTTTCAGCACAAAAAGAAACTGTCCAGATGACCTGACTGAAAATTGTTGGATTGTACACCTGGATTTTTGAGCATGGACTGTTTTGGTTTTACTTTTAAACCTGTTTCAACACCAAGTCTTGAAACGGTCTTCCCAACATGTGCTCACATTTTCTATCCACCACTATTCACCATAAAGTTATCAAGTGTGTTACAAAAATATAAATCAAACAAAGAAACACCCTGTTCGTTGTTTAAACAGTCCCGTACGGTGAAGGTCTAATTAATACTGAACGCAGCAGAGATTATTTTTCTTTGTAGAGAAGTCAAACAATGCATTTCACCGAGGACGACAAAGATAACGTTACTGACACGGATATATTTTACATCTACATTAGATTTGATAAAATTCAATTCAGTTTATTTATATAGCACCAAATCACAGCAAAGTGTCTCAGGGCACTTTACAGGAACATTCACATGCATAGAAAAGCCAATTAGTAAAGTTCTTTATGTAAGGAAGTCAGCAGACACATTGAATCTTTATTGATCTGGATAAAGTTTTACAAGGCAATATCCTATGCTAGGTGATCTAAACGTTAGCTTGCTAACATGAGAGGCACGAAGCTAATGGCAAACGGATTCAAAGAGAATTTATTATTGTTGATTTGTCTTGTTTTACAGATCATTTACAATAAACTTACCATGCTCTGTTAAGCAAAATACGCTACACGGGATTGCTTGCTGCTTCAGCTGTGTGTTCCTAATGGCCAGGATTGAAAGAAGTCCTCATGCGCCCTCTACTGGATACATTGTACAATTATGCTATTTGCAAGTAAGGGCGTGGCTTGTTCCTAAGCCTGTCATGATAACAAATTTTGCTGGGCGATTGTCTCTGAACTTATTGCGATAAACGATAATATTATTTGAAATATGACAATTAGTCATTATTGTCAAATTTTAGATGAAAATTTCAATTTGTTTTGCATGTAGTACCTTTGTTGACCACTGGATGTCAGTATAAGACAGTTTGAACCGAAGGATGGATAGTGAGGGAGCGAGCAGCGTATCTCTAAGAAAAATGGGAGGGAGGCCCCTTGACGTGACACGGGCTGTCTCTCCTTCCTTTTCTCAGTTCTTAAAATGACAACGCTCGGTGTGATTTGAGCTCTTTAGCATAGCATTTTTCACACAAAGCTTTTAATTTTAAAAAATCTTTTTGCAGAGAAAAACAACTTTTTACATGAAGGCACGGGTTTCGACCGTGAATCTTGAAGCATCGACAAGACAAAAGTTTTTTTCCCCCCCGAGGTCGGCCTGTTAGCTTAGCTCGTAGCTTAGCTTCTCAGCTTTGCTGCCTTTAACGATCCAAAAACGTGATTTTGGACGGTTCAAACTGATTTTAACGAGAAAAGAGAAAAAGGAGGGGTCAGTGAAGAGCACCGGAGTTGAGCCGTTTGTCATCCAGTGTCTTCAATAGAAAGAGAGAGACAAAGAAGCGATAAAGCCGATAAATGAAGATAATTTTCATTTATCATGCGATTAATTGATTTATTGTGGCAGGCCTACTTGTTCCCAGCATTTTAAAGATGAAAATTAGTTAACATCAGCCCTAATGATGGGCCAATTACCGCTGATACCGATATGTCCCCAAACGCATTTATTGGACTAAAATATCGTCCCTGCCGATACATCAGTCGGGCTCTACCCAAAACCTTAAAATCACCCTAAGACGACTGCATTAAATAGTCCTTTTTATGGCAAATCCTGATTCAGGCCCACAGCGAGGCAGTCTCTTTATTTCCTCCCAAGTATCAAAGCGATAACGTCCCTCCTCCTGTGTAAGACACCGTGTTGGAGTCGGGACGAACAAACAAGCTCCTCAAGATTTCCCTGGACAGTTTGTTGCAGCGTAAGAATGATGCGTTTAGAGGAGGCTGTGTCGTTTAAAAGAAAAGTCTTCTTGGTGCGCCGTCGACAGGATGCTTTAAATTAAAAACATACTTTTGAATTTAATTTAAAAGTAACGGGCTGTAATTAAAATTGCATTTGATGTTGGGTGGGGAAAAAATGGCTTTAATAATGTTGCAATTCATAGTGACCGTTAATATATATTTAAGATACAATATAAACGGATGATTAAAATAAACGTGTTGTTTTATTGTTGATTTTTGAAGTGACGAGAGAATCCACGAACACAAAATTTACACTTGAAGCTCCTTTTGCTACTAGGCAGTGATTTCAAGGAGTGTATTTTTATTGCTAACCTTTTTATTTACTGACACTATTTTATTAATCAGCAGATTATATTGTTTCATAAATCTTCACATCTGCAGTTCTAAGGGTGCAGCTTTATGCAGTTTGATGACATGGGCAGAAAATCCAGTTTTTAATGATCCTTCAAGTCTTAATTAAGGTCATCTTAATTTGCATACACGTCTTTAAAAATAAATAAACGTGTCTCGGCCCATCCTTCCCTTTTCACAACATTTCATGTGTTAACACGCACTGTCACAACTTCTCTCGAAAGTCTTTATTGCCACAGACGTCCCACACAACAGATTAACATCTCTGTCTTAATCTTTCCCAGCATTCATCACGATTCGTATAATATTAAAAAAATAAAAAAAATAAAAATCAGCTTTGGTAAAATACAAGAAAAATAAATGTTATTGTCTAAAACCAGAATTTAACAAATTGAAAGTATCATTCACACAAACACCTTTACCACAAAATGCAATTAAACAGCTTAACAACTGGAAAACTTGCTTTGATGTGTTGGGAGGAAACCAGTAACTTAATCCGTCAATTAATCAAAACCAGGTCGCACAGTCCAAACCCAGTCTGGCACGAGAAGCTGCTAATCCAGTTCAGGTCTTACAAGTATCATGTATTTTACAAATGAATAAGTTCACAGAGACAAAGTATTAGACAACTTAGAAGAAGCAGAACAGAAATAAATATTTAACGACCTGTGTTTATTTAAGCAAAAAAAGAATAATTAACCGTCTAAATTAAGAACAAATAAAAATCTACTTCTTAAATGTGGACGCCTGAAACCAACATTACCATGACGCGACTCAAAACTATAAATATAATGCTCAAAGAAATCTATAAATGCAAACTAAGAATCCAGGGAAAACTGTCACTTACACAACTTTGTCCTTTGCACAACGAGCAAATAAATGTGAACGCTCGCAACGCTTTGTTGGAGTTCGGGTTTTTTTTTTTAACACGCGGTGATGATAAGCGCAGACGCCGTGACCTCCCTCATCCGAGCGTTCAACCACACGAACCCCCGGCTCGTCTCCGTGAACGATTTCAAACGTCAGACGGTGATAATGTGGTAAAAAAAAAAAATTAAAAAATACATATCAAATTAGACAAGTATCATTAAACCCCAAGGATAATACCGTCCTCGTTACCGAAGCCATCAGGACAATTTGAAAAGGAAACGCTTACCGCCTCATTACTTTGTTGTTTAGATTATAATGAGAAAATAAAATTAATAAAGTTGAAAACGTTTAACCAGCGTGACGAAGTTACTGCCGATTGTCACTTTATGACGTGAACTCTGTTCTTGCAGGGAAAAATGCTCTGCAGTGTTTACCGCTGCGCCTGCAGGAGGCAGAAGGGACACGACCATAAGAAGTGACCGTATTAATATATCCAGTATGTCCAACATATTATTTAAAGACGCAGAGCTCAGACACAGAAGTATAAAAGCAACGCAAGATCCTCTACTACAGTAGTCCCTCGTTTATCACTGAGGGTCTGTACCCTGAAGACCCCAGATAAGTGAAAAACTGAATAGTAGTACAAGTATATGTAATTTTTTTTATTATTATTAAGGCGTTTTAAACCCTTCCCACACTCTTGCAATATTCTAAACAGTGTTTCTAAACTCTAAATGCTCTAAAAGAGCACAATGCCAGTGCTCTAGGCCACGCCCACTTCTCCATTCTGCACGCTGATCAGCTGATCAGCTGCAGCAGGAAGTTTATCCCGCAGTAAGGGCTGCACAAAGGTGCAGCAGGTGCGAAATGATTTTAAATAATCTGTTTAGAATAATAATTCCATGCGGATCGTGCTGCTCCATCCATCAATCCAGCCAATTGTGCGTCGTCGCGTCTAATCTCGTTTTGGAAAAAAATAAAACGCGATAGAGCGAGTCCGCGTTAAACGAACCGCGAAGTAGCGAGGGACTAGTGCATCTGTAAAATCACGAACTAGGTGAATATTCGAAACACTCGCGTTACTAAAACATTACGCTTCTTCACAGGGGAAGCGGCAGTAATTTACTTTCGTCTGCGCGGATCTTAAACTTGATCCAAGAGTTAAAATTAATCTTTAAGAAAACGTTTCAAGCTTTTACTTATGTAGCAAAATGTTGACGGAGCGTGTCCAAAATGTCCAACTTAAGGCGTCTGGGTGGTCTGTTGCTGACAGAGGAACTACAGATCTGGATCGATATTACTTTATTCAAAAATAGCATTATTTACAGGACTATAAACCAGTTTTGGTAAAAGAAGACACACGGCGCTCTGCTGCAAAAGTCGACCCTTATTAAAACGGTCTAATCTTAATAAAGACTTTTTGATGAAGCTTATCCAGAACACGTGGCGCTCGGAGCGTTTGGGGAGTAAATGCTGTTAAAAACATACATTTGAAGAGCAGGAGGGCAAACGGACGATAAAACTACAGCAGAGCTCAATGATCCAGGTAGAAAATCCACTGGACGGTTTCTTTTTGTTGAAACGTTTCGTCTTTCATCCAAAGGACTTCATCAGCCCGAGGTGCCGCAACAAACTCAGTTGTATAAATAGCACCTCCTCAGCGGATCATCCAGTTTGATGGTGCTCAGATGGTTCCTGGAGGATGTGCAGCATACATCTTTGCTGCAAAATGCATCAAAGCTTCTCTTGAAGGCGGCTGCTTGAAAACCTCACCTGCGTTTTTTTATTTTTTTATTATTATTATTCTCTTTGAGAGAAGTAACATTTACACTCCATGATAATTTTGTGTTGGCTAATGCTTAGACTTGTGTCCTATTGGATTACGTTTGCTCCGAAAGTTGGTCAAAGATGTAAATTCAACGCACGATCATTTCCTGAAAGGTTTATTAAAACCTACGCAGTAGTTTATTAGATATTTTACTAACAGACAAAGTTGACTCCATACAGTTAAGAACGTTTTAAACAATTGTGCAATCTTTAAGGGCTCAGACTATTTTGGGAGTCAGTCTCAGCTTCCTCAACGGCGGGCGAACATGTACTTCTCTCATATTTATTTTTTGGCACATTTCTGCTCACTTCACTTCCTTCTGGTAATTTAAGCTTCTTTCTATTTGTTTTAGCTACTATTAGCTGTTTTGGGGCAAATTTCAGCTTTTCTCAGATAAATGCAACTTTATTGTGCTAATTTATCCCTATTTCAGGTTTAGTGGGCACAATGAAGCTCCGTCCACTTCCTTACGAAAATTTAAGCTTCTTTCTACATTTCTTTAGCTACTATTCAGCTGTTTTATAGAAAAACAAGGATAACTCTGCCATTTTTAGAGCTATTCAGCTGAAATTTGGCATATTGGTATCTGACGATTCCTAATAGACTTTGAAATCAAAAATCCAAGATGTGTGTGTGTGTATATATATACATATATATATATATATATATATATATATATATATATATAAATAATCAAACATGTTTTTGTATTTGCCATCATTTTAATGTATGAATTGAATATGATTAAAGATGTGAGGCTTCAGCTCTTTAGATTATAAATGCACAGTGTAAATGTATTTTAATCCACAGTAAAGTCACGTCAGACCTTTGATCATCTTTGAGTTCAGTTTGCATGAATCGGGTTTCACAGACCCGAAACCAAAGGTTCCCACCGTGCGCTCCAGGAGGTTCCCGGGATGATAAAGTTCTTGAAGAGGAACAAACGCACGAGGAAACCTCCCACAGCTTCGCTTGTTTACCAGATTGTAATTTGTCAGCGGAGTGGCTCGACTCACCTCAGTCGTTCAGAGTCCGTGGAAACGACACGCAGTCATAGTTTGGACTCGGGACCGCGTCTGGAGCTGATCCGGTGAGGAGGACTCCGCCTGACGACTGTTCCGTGATTGAGGCGACACTCCGACCTGTCCGTGTCTCTCTCTCTCTCCCCCCTCAGGTGCCTCCCCCCTCCTCTTCGTCCCTCCTCTTCCTCCACGCCTGACGAACGTTACCGAGTCACGTTTTACACGAGCCCGACCGAGCAGCGCGGAACCTGGAGCTCCAACTTCTTCCTCCGAGCAGGAACCACAGAAACCGGACGCGGCGCACAGTCGACGTCAGCGCGCGTGCGTGCGTGTGTGTGTGTGTGTGTTTGTATGCGCGCGCCACCCGCTAGCTTCAAAATATTAGAGTAAAACACGCTCAAACTGACTGACGGACCGCACCGTACCTGCCCGGCGGCGCGCCAGCGGCTCGGCAGCCCGAACAAACCCGAACAAACCCGAACGCGACCGAAGCGGACGATGAAGTTATGAACGGCGGAACTTACCGATTCCTTTACATCGTGCTCGAGCCGACCTGTTGTTGTCTCACCCCGGGGTGCTACGACCGACGAGGACACGGTGAAACGACCGAAGACTGCGTGAAAGACAAGTGCTGGTGATAAACACTCATGATACCCCTCCGGTGTACCGCTGAGTGGTCCGTACAAGCCCCAGGAAACACGTCACGGCCGTGGACGAAGCAAGGACTTTATGGCAGGCCGGTTTAAGATATAATCAAACTACACTCTCTGGTGCTGTTAAAGCCACAGTAGCTGTCAGAATACACGTTTTTATGCTTTTGATTAGATTTTTTTATTTTTTATTTTTTTTTTATATATGTATCATTCCCTACCACAGGTGTACCGCACCATTTGTAATAAATAAGCGACTTTCACAAAGTCGGGGTTTGTTGCCAACAATTAAAAACTGCTTGTTTACATTCGGTGGACAAAGGCAAGGAATATTTTCCGTTTGAAAACACTTTTTTAATGAAATTTTATGAAATTACATGAACCCCCAATCATTGAATGATGTAGAAATTGTTAAAATAATAAAAATTAAAATAAATTTTTTTTTTAAAATGTGTATTTTGATAGCTATTGTAGCTTATAAAAACATCCAGTCAACTTTAAATGATATTCTGTCTAATAATTATCAATAGTTAGTACTATACTATATAGTATATAGTACTAGATATAATTTGTATGATGTATAACACCCAAAATATTATATATATATAGTTTGTATTGTTTTTATGCCATTAGTGCTTAGCATATTTTTAGTTCATATCTTAGAGCTTATTTCTGTTTTTCTTTTACATTTTATTGTTGGATGTAACTGGGACCCTGTGTACACAATTTTGTTCCACAAATAAAAATACTCTAAAGAATAAAAAATGGCACAATAGTAATGGCACAATGAGACATTTTTTAATATTGATTTATTACTGTTCTCCCGGGCCTTCACTGAAATTAGTACCTGATAGATTCAAGTTTTTTGGGAAATTGCAGCAAATATGAAATAGTTTATCTTGGTTTTTATCAGTACTATTTTAATGGTATTTTACTGTAAATTTTATCATACCTTTTTTTAACTCGATTTTATTTCTTTTATCATATTTTTATCTACGATGTTGTAATTCTTGTGAAGCACTTTGTTTTTGCTGTGATTGTTTTTAAATGTGCTGTAAATAAACTTTGACTTGAATTGGATCATGTGCAACACGGTGGAGCAACTGGTAGAGATGCCGCCTCTCAGCGAGAAGGTTGCCGGTTCAAATCCCGGTCCAGGGGCCTTTCCGGTGGAGTTTGTATGTTCTCTCCGTGCATGTGTGGGTTTCTTCCAGGTGCTCCAGTTTCCTCCCACGGACCAAAAACATGCATGTTAGGCTGATTGGTAACTCTAAATTGTCCCTATGAGAGAGAGCATGAATGGTTGTTTGTCTCGTTTGTCTCGATGTGTCCCTGTGATGGACTGGAGACCTGTCCAGGGTGTGCCCCACCCCTCGCACAGTGATAGCTAGACATGGTCATGCACCGGCGACCTCGTGACCAAAATGGAAAAAGCGGTAAAAGATAATGGACGGATAGTTTGATCAAACTTGGCAATCACCTGGCCTGGCAACAAGCTACTTTTAGTGCCGGCTTAAAAACCTAATTTTTATTTGGAATTCCAGCCCTTTGTTTAAAAAGAGGAATCCCCAGTCTTCACAATGATGCCAAACCTTATACGAAGGGATTTCCAGCCAGAGAAAAACTATCGCTTTCGCTGGACATTTTAAGGGTTTTACAAGACAAAGGATTATTTTTGAAGGGCTTCCTATTAGAAAATGTTGAATATAAGTTAGATATGGGAAAGTATGTGCTCTTGTATTCACATAGGATCACTATATGGTGCCTTTATGGACTTTTTTAAAATGTAAATCTCAAAAACAGCAAAGATCTGTATTTCCAATTTTTAATTTTATGTTTTGCATCGTAGCCCATCCTGGCTCATTTTGCCAGCACGGGTCACATATAGACAGTGAAACACACACTGTGTCGTCATATCTGAATCCAGATGTTAAAAAATTGCTGTATATTTTGGACAGACATTTAAAATTGTGCACTAATTTGACCTTTAAGTGCATTTTAGGAAGTAAAATTTTGCTCACAGCAACATCCTATATCAACAGGCTGATGGAGGACACAAGACTCAAAGTTCCTGAAATAAAATAGACCGTGATGGATCTTGGGCACGGCAAGACATCTTAATTAACTTAATTCACTAAAATGTTGCTCACAGATACAATAACAATGCTGGTTTGTGTGCCAAATTAATAATAACTGTGTCTAACTATTCTTAGAGCTTAAACATATGCAGCACTAATTAAATCTGTTTTCGTTCATTGATTTTTTTTTCCGCACCCGATTCCCACGGCCTTATCCCACTTCTTAGCAAAATGTCCTCTGGCATGTTGTCAGTGACCTTCAGTGATTGTGCAATGACTCACTGAGTATGTAAAATGTTTTACCGTCTTATCTTAAAATATCTTATCTTAAAACCAACTAATGTATGATAAAGCCTCTTGCCTTAAGTATTTGTGCAACGCTGTCAGTGAGCAGCAGCGCTGCTACAGCGCCCCCTGCTGCTCACAGGCGGTACTGCACGATTCAACAGTCGCCCAGGCTTTCTGAGGCTGGCAGATGCCAACCACGCAGTGGGTAATTTATTGCAAGAAAAAAAACATGAACTAAATGCCCAGTAAGCCGATTGCATGCCAATAAACGTCATCCTGATTGAGGACAATGTTGCCAGCATGGAAGGATTATTAATGGGCTTACCTGGCGCATGTCCAAGGTCAGGAGGCCCCTGTATCTCTGAGCGGCTCCATGAAGTGATTAACATTTCTCTTTGAAAGTCCGTCAAACCTCTGCAAATGTGCGCAACTAACAATGATAAAGAACAAAATAAAAACGTAGACCATATTCAAATCCACTAAAAGGATCTTTCAATTTGACAAACGAGACAAAGAATGACGGAAATTAGACTAAATTAAGAAGACAAAAATAAACAAATGAAAAGGCTACATTAAAAATATGTAATACAGTTGTCAACACATAAACATTCATTGCATGCTGGCAAATTTATTTAGTAGTTAAAATGTGACTAAAACATAAGCCGAAGCACAAACAGGCGCTAAACCATTGGGAACAGAAGCAAATGTCTCCTAAAGGGTTTAAAACAGCCATAAACTCTTCATGCTTTAACGAAACAGTCAGAAAGTGTCTAATCTGGGAGAAACAGAAGACAAGTCAGTGCCCAGAGGCCAGGATTACTTCCAGGCTTATGAGGGCGGACAATTACTGACCTTTTTTTATCTTATTGAAGGAATTAAGCATAAAATAAATCTTGAGTCCTGCACATGCACGAGTCCATCTATGTACACAGACAAACCTGTTACTTACAAGATTTGTGTGCAGATCATTTTCTGTAAATGAGCCGACCTGGTTTTAAGTAGAAACACCATCGGAGGCGTCTGCACTTCTCCTGTTCACACGTGCTTTAGTCTCTTTAATTCATCTCCTCCTTCCCTTTTTCTATCACCCCGAAAAGACACGATGCCAAAACAAACAAAAACCTTGGAGTATGAATAAACTTACATTGATTTTAAAACTGTGCGAAAGCAACTGACAGAAAAATAACGAAGGTGTTTAAAGTCATATTTCATTTTATAACAAAAAAAGATCAAATCTCAAAACAGTTTCTGATAAAAAAAAAAACATTTAGTTCAAGGGATTCGCCTCTTTATTGTTTAACAACTTAGCAACTGAAAAATGGCTCCAACTTGACCAACTTTCTAGATATTGAGCTAAAGTTTGATGTGGTAGTAGCTGAGGATTATTCACAACACAAGCTCTGAGCAGGACTCTCACAATATTACAAAGAACTGCACAGAACAGCCGGACCAGAACAGCCGAACCAAACCAGCTGGACCAGAACAG
>NC_056499.1:6885655-6886063 GCF_014905685.2 Nematolebias whitei | reverse complement strand
GAACAGCCGAACCAAACCAGCTGGACCAGAACAGCTGGACCAAAACAGCCGGACCAAAACAGCCGGATCAAAACAGCCGGACCAAAACAGCCAGGCCAAAACAGCCGAACCAAAATAGTTGGACCAAAACACCTGGACCAAAATAGTTGGACCAAAACAGCCGGACCAAAACAGCTGGACCAAAACAGTCGAACCAAACCAGCTGGACCAGAACAGCCTAACCTAATCACCTGGAACCAAAATAGTTGGACCAAAACAGCCAGACCAAAACAGGTGGACCAGATCACCTGGACCAAAACAGCCGGACCAAAACAGGTGGACCAGATCACCTGGACCAAAACAGCTGGACCAAAACAGCCGAACCAAAACAGCCAGACCAAATCACCTGGACCAAAATAGTTGGACCAA
>NC_056499.1:6885542-6885645 GCF_014905685.2 Nematolebias whitei | reverse complement strand
CAAAACAGCCAGACCAAATCACCTGGACCAAAATAGTTGGACCAAAACAGTTGGACCAAAACAGCCGGATCAAAACAGCCGGATCAAAACAGCCGGATCAAAA
>NC_056499.1:6865051-6885142 GCF_014905685.2 Nematolebias whitei | reverse complement strand
ACACACACACACACACACACACACACACACACACACACACACACACAGATTGTGCTGGTGACTCTGATGGACCAGCGCAGGAGGACAACACACTGAAGAGGAGGAAGCTCAAATGATTTATTTGAAGCACAAATGTAAAATCAGGAAATGAGCAGATGAATTTTGTTCCATTGTTTTAAACGAGCTGGTGGAACCAAAGGCACAGAACCAGGGAGCAGAACGTGAGGCCGCCCGACTTCTGAGCAGCTGGAGACGAGTTTCTTCCTGAAGAAGAACAAGAAACAGAGTCAACACCAGGACACTTTGTTTGTTTGTTTGTTTGTTTGTTTTCTTTGTGTGGACACACCTCTGAGCTCCAGCAGGACGTCCCCCTCGTAGCGAGCGAGTCCAACAGCGTGCCTCTGGTCGGTGTCCAGCTCGGCCCACTGGGCCTCTGTGACCGCCCACGCCTGCTCCGTACTGAGCCACGACAACTGGACCGCGCTGAACACCACCTGCCAGGAGAACAGGAACAAAACATCTGGATGATCATCCTTCAAGCTGTTCCTCACTGTTTCACTCAACACATGAAGAAAAAGGAGGGACGGCAAATATTTATATTTTCTGTAAATGATGGAATATGTTTACAAGGAAAAGTGGAAAGATTTGTCAGTTTATCGCTGCTGGAATGTCTGATCTAATTTACGAAACAAAGACAAATAAGTTCAACTTTCAGTTGTGCAGATTTTCACAGTCAAGACTGTTCGAAGGCAAGACGAGGAAATCAAAAGTTTCCCTCCTCATTATAAAACGTCAAGGTTTTTTTTGTTTTTAGGATCACCCTAACTTCGTTTCAGATCAGGATTTGAAGCATTCCAAAACACGTACCGTATTTTTCGGCCTATAAGTCACAGTTTTTTTGCATAATTTACATGCTCTGCGACTTGTACACGGAAGCGACTTAATTATGTTTTATTCTCATATTTATACATTGATTTTTGGCTGAGATATGACCGTTCATTCATTATGACTGAAAATATTGAGCAATACCATTTTCAGCTGCTAGATGGCACTCGTGTATGGCATGCCGTTGTGTCATGTAATAGGTAAAAGTGGCTATTAATGACACAATCAGCTTGCCATTGATGCCACCTACGTCCAGCTCGCCTGGATCAAACGTCAAATCAGTTTCATTTCGCTGCGCCACCCCGGTGAAATGCAGCTGATATGACCGTCAAAGTGCATTTATTAAGTAAAAGTTACGCATTTATCATAATTTCGAGCAAACAAATAATTATTTTTAAGTGTTAATCTTATTAAAATCTTGTTAAAGTCCTCCCGTGCACGCTCCCGTGGCCGCCTTTTGGCAGCCAATCGATTTTTAGCACAACACCGGCCCACATTTCCGAGTTGTCAGCGGTGATGCGTAATAGATGCGACTTATACGGCGAAGCGACTTATATGGCGAAGCGACTTATACGGCGAAGCGACTTATACGGCGAAGCGACTTATACGGCGAAGCGACTTATACGGCGAAGCGACGTATACGGCGGAAAATACGGTTGTTTCTTTATTTTTAATCATGACATTAAAACCATGAAGGGCGGGTGATCACGCCTAGGTGTTTGTCTGTCTGTTAGCAAAATATTTTATGAACCGGTGGTCAAATTTTAATGAGCCATATCTACACCAGATTGCGTTACAGTCCACCTGATTCAAGATGGCCACCACAGCTTATCGACTCGAGCAAACACAAAAATGAACCTCAGTCAGTTTTACAGATGTTTGAGCTAAACTTTGGTGTTGCTGAACAAAAAGGTAAACGCAACACTTTTGCTTTTGCTTCCACTTTTCATGAGCGGAACTCAAAGATCTCAGACTTTTTTAGGAACACAAAGGTCTTTCTCTCTTGAATACGCTTCACGAATTTGTGTAAATCTGTGTTAGTGAACGCGTCTCCTTTGCTGAGATAATCCATCCACCTCACAGGTGAGGCATATCAAGATGCTGATTGAACAGCATGATTATTGCGCAGGTGTGCTTTAGGCTGACCACAATAAAAGGCCACTCTAAAATGTGCAGTTTTATCTCACAGCACAATGACACAGATGTTGCAGGTTTTGAGGGAGCGTGCAGATGGCATGCTGACTGCAGGAATGTCCACCAGCGTTGTCTGTGATACGAATGTTCATTTCTCTGCTATGAGCCGTCAGCAAAGGTGTTTCAGACAATTTGGCAGTAAATCCCAGCGGCAGCACAACCGCAGACCACGTGTAACCACACTCACAAATTATGTACGCAGAAAAAGTCAGAGAGCTTTGAGTTCAGTTCATGAAAAGTGGGAGCAAAAGCCAAAGTGCTGCGTTTATATTTTTGTTCCATGTAGTAGCTGAGCATCATCCCTGACACATTCATGAGCACAAACAAGATTGCACAAGATTTTTTTTGCTTAAAATGATGGTGTGAAGGTGGCAGGCAGTATGCATCCCTTAATTTAATTCAATTCAATTCAAAATACTTTATTAATCCCAAAGGGAAATTAATTGTTGTTGAAGCTCATCTTTGTTTCATTAGAGTTGTTCTAGATGCTGATGGCTTTGGGCATTTGGGCAACTGGCTGCAGATGCAGATCCATCCACCCAGACCCAACAGACCCCTCGGTCCTCTTGGGCAGCAGGACTGCCTGAATGCCGGGCAGAACTCCTCCCTGAACAATGACCATTTTTCCCAGCAGCCTGCCGAGCCCCTCGTCGCTGCGGACTTAACTGCAGGTGCCGGGGGACGATCTCGGTCCTCCCGCTGTCACGAGTCGTACTTCCTGCCACCTCCAAGATCTTGGCGCTCAGGCACTCGAGCACCGCCTCCAGGTAGACGGTAATGAATCCACGGCACCTCCTTTTCAACTCATTTGGGATTTGGGGCTGTAGCTGAGGTATTATTTGAGCTTAAGAGATGTTAATCAGCCGCTCCCAGTTGTAGAAAACCACTAAGCTACTTTTCAATTTATTTAAATTTCTTTTCAGTGAGAGGAATGCTGAAACTTAATCATGAAATATTATCATCACGCTGCTAACAGAACCGCTCTGCTAACAGTAACAGTGTTTTTATGACACTACTTTTGTTTTAATTGCTTTTTGTTGTTGTGTATTGTTGTCTGTAATTTGTGTTGTCTGTCTAGAACAGATCTCTCTTGTAAACGAGTTCTCGCGACTCAGTATAAACAAAGGTAAAAATTAAAAAAATTAAATGTACTCTTTACAGCTGAGATTTTCCACAAACCAGTGCATCCTCTAAAAAAACAAGTAAATTAGGTCCTAACGTTTCTTACGGGGATGCATATATCGCTCACTGACTGTGTCAAAGCCATTTCTGTGTTTACTGATGTTGCTTAGCTGTGGCAGCCATCTTGATTGGAGTTCTCGCCAAAAGCTAATCAGTTGGAGACGAACATCAAATGGTTACTTACCTGTTCTCTAGTTCATTAGATATTTTGCTGACTCTAAAGACAAACACAAGCAAAAACGTTCTGGCCTCTTGCCTTCAATGCTGGGCAATAGTTAAATGGAATGGGGGGGGGGGTATTTTCACAAACGGTGTAAAAACTAATGTTCAGTTTAGTGTTTTTATTTGAGTTCATTTCATTATTTAACCAGATTAAATCTCTGCCAGGTCTCAGTTGAAAGAGGGACCTAGATAAAAAGTGAATAGCACACATTCATAAAAGAGTTACATAAGTCACAAACACAATAAAAGACAATAGTTAAAATGTTCTACAGCCCATCGCCACTGAACTTGAAGGTCAGCCTGAACTGACGACCTTTAAATGACAGATAAAACTCACGGATATTTTTCGGGGAGCCATCAGGGCGACAGCTTCAGGGGTGAGTCCCTCCACCTGTTCTCGCAGCAGAGCTGACAGCACCATATCAGACAGGCCCGCTGGAAACACAGACACCGAGCAGAAACAGATAATTAATGTTTCTCGTTTCAAATCCCAGGAAAAGTCTAGAAAGCCCTTCCTCCCTCAACCCTCAAACCTAAATCCTCTGGGATCATTTTAATTGAGCCTATCCTTCTAAGAGCTGCCATTCTCAACCAAAAACAAAAAAACAAACTCACTCACTTGAAAACATCTCAGCACAGGAAGTTTACACCCTCAGGGATGATATGCTCCACCATACCTGCCAGAGTCCCGATTTCAGAAAAAATCTCCGGCCCCCAGGCACTGACCGGACCAAAGGCCTCGGGTCTGGACAGTCGACTTGTCAGAGCCTCCAGCTGCTGCTCTGAACATGGCAAGAACATGTCCCGCAGGAACAGGGCAGCCACACTGCAGGAGAAAAGGTTAGAGACTGTAAACTCCTCTGAGGAGAAGATTAACTTAACCTGATTCAGCATGGCCGCCAACCGACCTTAAAAACATACGCATTGCTGAAGTTTGGTGTGGAAGTAGCTGAGACTGATCCCCAACACATATTATGAGGACTAACAGATTGTACAAGATCTTTGGTTACAATTTAGCCATTAACCATTTGCAGTTAACAAAATATCTCATGAACCGCAGAACAAATTCTAATGAAAATTTCAGGAAATAATCCCAGGATGTTCCTCTATTTTGGAACCAAACCAATTCAAGATGGTCGCAACAGCCAATAAAACTTAAAAAATGCACAAATAGATTTAATTCAGTTCATTTTAGAGGTGTGCTAAAACTCAATCCGGGTAAATCTGGGAGTCATTCTCTAAATGTGGCTGACTATATAAGATCTTTGCTGAAAACGTTCTAAAGTCAACCGTATTTGTCTGTTAGCAAAATATATCAGGACTCACAGAATGGATTTTAATTAAACTTTTCAAAATTAGTCAATGGGTGAATAGTCGTTAATTTTTGGATTCAATCCCAATCAAGATGGCTTCCACAGCTAACTAAACTTAGCCCACTCAAGAATGGTCATTCAATTCAATTCAATTCAAATTCAATTCAAAAATACTTTATTAATCCCAAAGGGAAATTAAATGGTGTAACTCGTTATCCTCGTTTCATTCAGAGATGTTATAGATGCTGATGGCTGTAGGCAGGAAGGATCTCTTGTAAATGTCCGTCCCACAGTGGATCAAAAGAAACTGGCCGCAGATTCCGTCCGATCCGTCCACCCAGACTCGACTGGCCTCTCGGTTCTCCCGGGCTTCAGGACCGCCCGGGCAGAACTCCTCCCAGAGCGATGGCCACTCCTTCCAGCAGTCTGCTGAGCTCTTCGTTGCTGCGGACAGCCGGCAGCAGGTGCCGGGGGACGATCCCGTCCTTCTGCTGTCACGAGCCATGTTTCCTGCCAGTTTCAGGATCTCCTTAGGAGATCTTAGGATATCAGTGGCACAGCCGGCAGGTAGATGGGAATGCGTCCACAGTGCCTCCTTTTCAACTAATTTGAGATTGGGGGCTGTAGTTGAGGTATCATTTGTGCTTTGATAATGACTTCATTATTTTAAAGATACAGAACAAGTATTGTTTATCAGCACATTATTAATTTTGTTGCTGACCTCTGTCCACATTGTTTATATTTATTGCAATGCCTGCATTATTTATTTTATTGTATGGTCTGGAGACAGAAACATGGACAAAAAGACAGGAGACAGAACTGGAAGTGGCAGAAATGAAGATGTTGAGGATCTCCTTAGTGACAAGGATGGATAAGATTAGGACTGAGATCATCAGAGGTACAGCACAGGTTGAACAACTGGGAGATAAAGTTAGAGAGGACACACTGAGATGGTTTGGACATGTCCAGAGGAGGGACAGTGGGTATATTGGTAGAAGGCTGGTAGAAATGCAGCTGCCAGGAAAAAGACAAAGGGGAGACATATGGATGCAGTTCAAGAGGACATGGAGGTTGATGGAGTGAGGACAGAGGATGCAGAGGACAGAGGACAGAGTAAGACGGAGAAGGTTGACTTGCTGTGGCGACCCCTGAAGAGGGAACGTCCAAAGAAGAAGAGGAAATGCCATTAGACACATGACAGGTTTTGTGATTGTTTCCTTTCAGATTACGGAACAATCAGCATTTAGTTCTGTTGGAAAGGTCAAAGTTACAGCAGATCATGGTTACATTTACTATAACTGACCTGAGGTCATACGGGCTGAGTCGTTTGATCTCTGAGGGGTGCAGACCACAGATCAAGTGGCCAAAAGTTGCCAGGTCCACCGCTGTTAACTGCTCCACTTTCAGCCTGCGTTTCCTCAAAACACCTAAAGTCACCGCTCTCATCTGAGAAGTCAGACAGGAACATTTACTTTAAAGAAGACAACAACAAGTCTCAGACCAGGGCGGAGTTTTAAGGTTCAAAATTAACCTTTGGAGGAGTCCAGCCTGTCAACGTGCCCAGATGTGCCAGCACAGCTGGATGAGTGAGGTTGGCATCCTGCAGCTCTCTGTCGCCCATCTCTGTCAGCACCGATCCCAGAGCCAGAACCTGATCTGCTCTCAGCTCCCGCACAGGACTGAAGGACTGAACCGGATCAACACATCCGCTCAGTCACAGAACATTAACAAATCCAAAAGACTTCAGGAAAAGCTAAACTGTCTTGTTATTGTTCCTCTTGAATTGTCTTTATTCCACTTATGTTTAAAAAACTGTAACCTTGACAGATTTGTTATTTATGTTATCATATACATATTTTTTTTTACTAATATATGGATGTTGATGAGGGATGAGGCCTTGACTGTGGGGAGCAGCCTTCCTACCACCTCGGACCTTTACACATCACGATGCAGGGGGAAGATGCTCCGCATCATGAAGGACTCCACTCATCCTGCACACAGTCTGTTCCAGCAAAGCAAGCGGCTGAGGAGCATTCAGAGCAGCTGTCAGACTGCTGAAGATGCACTTATATAATGTATGCATGTATATGTTTGTATATATATATATATATATATATATATATATATATATAATATAATGTATTTACTCTTTTGTATTTATTTATTTGTTAATTGTTGGCTTCTTGATCTGGGACCTGAGTCCAAATTTTGTACCATAAACATGCAAATGTGAGCTGGTATGACAATAAGAAATCCTTGAATCCTTGAATAACAATCTCCAAGGGAGCATATTTACATAAATCAGAGGTCAGGGGTGGTTCTGACTGACCCACATGACATCTGTCTAATGAACAGAACAGAACATGCTGTAATTCTTTTAGTTTCAGACATGGTGTGCAGATCCCACAGGGCTGAGCATCCCACAGGATCCATCAGGTCCTGATGTGTGGAATTCAGTGGGAGGTGTTTTCCTCACCTGCCTAAGTTTCACCCACAGTGACCGCCGCTGCTCGGAGCTCAGAGTCCGGTCCTGACCCAACACCTCCACACACAAGTTCAGCTCTTCTGCTGTCATACGACGGAGCTGAGTGGATGTCCAAGCAGAAGGAAACGTCCCCCTGATGTCTGCGCAGCTTGGAACCGGCTCTGCTTGAAAAATGCACAAGTGAGTTTAGTGATGCGATGTGCAACCAGTGTGCAAAAAGTTGGGGCATTGAGTAAAATGTAAATGAAAACAGAATGCGATGATTTGCAAAAGTCATGAACCCAAATGTTATTTTCAATGGAACACATCAAATATTTAAAGCAGTGAATTATAATATTTGTTTGGAAAAATGTAAGTATTTTTGAATTTGATGGCAGCAACACACCAAAAATAAATAAATAAAGTTGTGAAGATGCAACAAAAAGCTGTAAAAGCAAGTTTTAATAATATGAAGGAGCTTTTTTCAGCTAATTAGATCAAATTCCAACAAACCAGTAAGAGAACTGGATATAAGATTGACTGAACCTGTCATAAATCATTCAGCAAAAAACTGTGCAACAACTTCTGAACAATGTTCCTCAATAGGGAGGCATGGTGGTGAAGTGGTTAGAGCTGTTGCCTCTGAAGGTCACATGGTTGCCTCCCAGCCTGGGGCTTTTCTGGGTGGAGATTACATGTTCTCCCCCTGCAGGGTTTTCTTTGGATACAATTTACTCCCACAGACTAAATAACCCTATAATGTCCCCAGATCTGAGAGTGAATGGATGTTTGTGACCCTGTGATGGACTTGTGGCCTGTCCAGGGTGTCCCCCGCCTCTTGAAGTGGGAAAAGAAAATAGATGGATGTTCCTCAATGGAAAACTGGGCAGACTTTAAATAGCCCATCATCAACATATTATCAAAAATGTCAAGACCCTGGAGAAATGACTGAGGTCAAAAGACAAGGAAAAAGGTCAATATCTGATGTGTGATCTTCAGGCCCTCAGGAGCCACGGCATTAAAACAGGTCTCTGGACTTCACTGCATGGGCTCAGGATCACTTCTGCAAATCCTGGTCTGTAAACACAGTTCACTGTACCATGATAGAGCGGGTTAAAGCTCTATTGTGCAAAGAAGAACTCGCGTGAGGAAAAACTTCCAGAAATGCTGCCATCTTCTCTGGACCTTAGCCAAACTGTTCTGTGGCCAGACAAACTGAAACTTGAAGTTGTTTTTGGAAATCATGGACACCACAACCTCTGTACTAAAGAGGAGAGAGACCATCCAGACTGTTATCAGCACTCAGTTCAAAAGCCTGCCTCTCTGATGGTATGGGGGTGCATTACTGCCTCTGACACAAGCAGCTTACAGACCTGGAAAGGAACCGTCAATGCAAAAAGGTATCTACAGGTTTTAAAACAACATCCAGGCGTCTTTTTCAGGGAAGGTCTTGCTTAATTCAGCAAGTCAAGGCTAAATGTATTACTGCATCCATTCCAGCAGCGTGGCTTCAGAGCAGAGAGAAGAAGAGAGGTCCAGGTGCTGAATTGTCCCGCCTGCAGCCCAGACTGCTCACCTACAGAAAATAATTGATGCATAAAGACCCAAAACCTGCTGAACATCTAGA
The DNA here is from genome assembly GCF_014905685.2 of Nematolebias whitei. NCBI lineage: Eukaryota > Metazoa > Chordata > Actinopteri > Cyprinodontiformes > Rivulidae > Nematolebias > Nematolebias whitei. The sequence goes on along the minus strand of NC_056499.1, from coordinate 6,876,255 downwards.
ACCTCCATCAGACAAGAACGGGACAACGTTCCCTGCAGGACCTCCAGCAGCTGGTCCTCCTGCTCCAGATGTTTACAGGAGGAGGGGATGCTCCATGGTGAGAGACATGACTCCGTCCCAACCTCTCTGTGACGTGTTACTGCCATAAATCTCAAAATTATTTTACTCTAAAAAATGTATTTTTATTTCAGCAGTTGTTGTGTTTAATGTTTCACTGTGAATAAATCGTTTAAAAGATTTTCTGAAAATAGTTACATTCTGTTTTTATTCATGTTTTCCACAATATCATAACGTTTTTGGCACTAGGGTCATAGTTATTTGTCACGCAGTGCATAAGGCGCTGCACGTATTTTACCTTTCGCCCTCCTGCTCCGTGCTTTGACAATCCCTCGAAGGAGACTCTGAGTCTGCCGCCTGTGGAGATCCTGGTCTATGCACCGACCGCTGCAGACCTCACCCACCACACTGTCCTGCCAGCGCCTCTGACCCACCAAGACCTGCTCCACTATGTCCCTGTTCAACACCGTCTGTTCGGACAAAAAGCACAGGGTCACGCTGGCAGGAGACGTTTCAGGAAACAAATGACTCATATGAGTCGATGATTCGAGATGCTTACCAGTGGAATGGAGTTAATCTGTTTTGTTAAGAGGGCGAACACAAGCCTGCCCAAATGCTCCACGTCCCCAACCTGCCATTTGGAAGGATCTCTGGCGAACAAGGACACGTACGCTCTAATTACAGCTGCAGGGTGTAATCCATGTGTCACTGCAGGGGTGACGCGTTTTCTCCAGGAAGGCTTTGACTTCACCTTAAAAATAACTTTCTTTCTCGTTACCTTTTATTGGCCTGAATATTCAAGTTCACTACTTATAACAAATGTTTTACATGTGCTATAGCTGATTTTAGCACAACATTGTACAATCAGGATTTGACTTCATTTAATTTAGTTTATTTATTTCGGCTGCTCCCTTCTTCAGGCGTCGCCACAGCGAACCAACTCGCACGAAGACTTGGCGATTGTTTTTACGCCGGATGTCCTTCCTGATGCAACCACAGCCCACCGACGTACCACAGGCCTCTGTGTGGAGCAGAGCTGCCATCTTGGGCGCCCGGGTGGAGCAGACGGTGGGGGTTAAGGGCCTTGCTTAAGGTTCCAGGGTGGAGCAAATGAGGGTGGAGACAGGTGTCCCACTCAGATTTTGATGTTGTCAGTTCTGGGAGTTGAACGAGCGATCTTCCGATCACAGGCCCACCTTCTCTAACCTCCGCGCCGCCACTCCCTCCAATAACTTGAAAAATAAGCAACGTGCCAAATTCCATTCTGATGTAAAGCTAGGAGTAAAAAAAATGTCCTATCTTGTGTTGTCATGTTCAAATACAGTGCAGACGTATTGTTGGAGCATCTGAAAGACTCAGAAGAATTTTCTCCACACACAACATCCCAGTATGTGTTAAACCCAACAGGACCCACCGACGGAGGCTGGTCCACCCCAAGGAAGGAACTCCCAAATCCAAACTGAGCGTTTGGGTTTTGGGGAGATCTAGATTCGATCTTTGTGTTATTTGTTCTGCAGGAACAAAGTCCATGCTCAATAATCCAGGTATACAATCCAACATCTTTCAGTCAGGTCATCTGGACAGTTTCTTGTTTTTTTTAGCTGAAACATTTCACCTTCCATCCAGAAGGCTTCATCAGTCAAGGAAACACACAACTGATTCTTCCCCCAACAGCTTACTCCAAAGTGGAGTTTGTTCTGCACGGTTCTGCAGCGGAGAACAGTTTGTCAGGCGTTCCACTTACACCTCACAGATAAGGGACACTCTTTTGAGGACTTAAAGGTTCATATGTTGGACAGAGAAGACAGATGGTTTGGGTGGGTGGGGGTGTGTGTGTGTGACGGAAGTCATTTATGTCAAACTAGAAAAAACTACTTCAAACAGAGGAAGACAGATTTTAACTTTTAAAAACTAACAATGCAGCTTTAGGCCTGATTCCCATTCATCTCCACTCCAATTCACATCTTCATGCAGGTGACCAAAACATGAGCCAGACTAACCAGCCTCCGTGGTGCGGGGCGAGTGGTTCCAGTCTAACCTGCATGTGAACCTAAGTGCACAACCAGGCCTCTCGTGCAGTTCTGTAAAACTAGGAACTCTAAACACTCCAGACATTTTTAAATTGATAAATGGATGGGAAGTGAAACGTCTTCAGCTTCAGAATCCATTCGTTTTTGTTTTTTTTAAACTTTTCTTGGATTGATCACGACGTGGAAGACCGAGAATCTTCACCAACGTTTCTTTCTAAGTTGTTCTGTGTCGGCACGTCACTGACTCATCCCTTGAGTTTAGCCTTTTTATGTCTGAATGATTCAAGCGGAATAACAAACAAAAATGTTCCTTTGAAAACGGTCCAGCGCTGGGCTGAAAATGAGTGAGAATCCTGAGAAAAACTTTCAAAGACCTTCAGAAAGCCTGGAGAATTATTGATCAGTCAGAAGAGTCTGACTCCTGGAGGTGAACAGAGCTGCAACACAAATCTACAAGATGGACAGCAAGAACCTGCAGGAGTGCTGCAGACTCTACAGCAGTGGATAATTATCTATATTATAAAGGTCACTAACAGAAGTGTCCTAGAAGTCAAACATTAAGGCCTTCATATTTCACAAATCTTTGGTTGTGAATAAACAAATGACTACAATCTGTTGCAGGTATGATACTTTACCCAAACAGGTCTTTGTGAGTCAGAACGGCACTGATATCTTTGAGAGCCTCTGCAGGAAGACAGAAGCTCCTCATGTCCTCCAGCCGCAGAGCCAGCGCTCCTCTGTCCACAAGAGCCAGACTGTCCCTGTCCAAAAAGGGCAAGAGAGCTCCGAGGACATCAAGGAGGGTGCCATCAATCTTCCCCTCAGTCAGAGAAGAACCCTGCAGAACAAAGAACGCAAAGATCGAACCTGGATTACCAAGAGTCAGTGGTGGAGGAAGTACTCAAACACAAAACTTAAGTAAAAGTACACATAAACAGACAAAAATGTACTCTAGTAAAAGTAGAAGTACTTGCTTTTAAAAATACTTAAAGTAGTAAAAGTACTTGCTGAATGTATCACCTAATGCAGTGGTCTACAGTATCATTAAGTGTACCTACCGTATGTATATTTTCTGTAATACATTAATAGTGTTGAGCCATTTTAATGAACAATGCTGCAGATAATACTTGTTTTTATTGTGTGTACTCTGTGACACAGTTCACACTTGGACTTGTGATTCTGTGTCAGAATTCTGTGCAGAGTTAAATGACATTAAGCAAAATAAGAAAGAGGAATGTTTATACCTTTGAAAGTTTTTATTTAACACAAAGTAAAACCAATGTGTCATTTTAACTGCAGTAAAATATTTAAGTAAAAGTTGTCTGTCTGAAAAAAAGGAGGATTAAACCTGACAAAGGAATAGACACTGATCATTTCAACTCCAGTTTGTCATCAACTCTAGTTAAAATACTGTCTAGTCGACCTTGTAATGGGTCAATTGTGAACAATATTTTAACTTCCTGACACCATTTTTAAAACTTGGACCTGAGTGTCGAGACATTTGGAGACAACTCTTGTCTCCTAACATCCATGAACTGACACATTTTAATATTGCAGAAAGAATTTATTGTTCAAGTTCAGAAGAGGTTGGTTTTCAATGTTTTTTGAATCCAGTCTGTCGGGAGAGAGAATCTGTCCTGCTGCACTGAACAGTCTTTCAATAGTCTTTCAATAGTCTTTCAATAATCTTTCAATAAGGCCATGGGTGGTGTGTATCTTCTGGCTGACTCTCCACAGTGGAATCCATTTTGGGTGTGTTAGCGGTGCTGTGGGTGCGCCAGCTCAATGACGTTTATTCTAGAATATACGTCATTGTCCCACCTCTCCTTGAAGGCAGGTGTAACGTTACCTGCCCACTTTGCAGTGACTCAATGGACCAACTCCCCTCTCACCACCGGTTACTTTCAAACTAACGAAAAAATAAAATAACGCAACGTGAATGTAACGTGTAACGCAACGTATTATAGAAATGTAGTGTAGTAGAAAGTACAGATACTTGATGTAAAATGTAGTGGAGTAAAAGTCGAAAGTACCCACGTTTAACTCTACTTAAGTAAAGTGCAGATACATGAAAAATGTACTTAAGTACAGTAAAAAAGTACTTGTACTTCGTTACATCCCACCACTGCCAAGAGTTCACACTTTAATTATCAGACCAGTGTGGAAAACATCTAAAGAGAGATTCCTCTGTTCTCTCTGTTGATCGGACTCCTTCAAGTCTGCAGTTTGTTCTGTTGACGTTTTAAAGACATTTCATGTTCCAGATTGTCATGGGAGATTTCTAACACTTTAAGATGGAAGTTGAATTTATAATACTGATCACACTTTAACATCTAACAGCGCGTAAATGCAGCCGTTGTGTTTTTAACGTAGGTGCTTTACCAGTTCAGCTACGGCCTTCTCAGCTAAATTTGTCTGTTTGTAACGTGGCAGTTGCAGGAAATCAACAAAGTGTGAGTGAATGTGGCTCAGAATGGCTCTGACAGACGTGTTGGAGAGGCTCTCTATCATCGTCACCCTGCAAAAGAAGAAGCACAGCCATAATGGAAGTATTCAAGAAGAAATGTTTGTGGCGATTAGACCTTTTTAGATTTGACTCTTACGGTAAGGTAGCAGCAAACCCAGAACTTAAAACACCGAGGTCAAGTTCAGGTCGATTCCTCAGCTCCTCCACGATGCATTTTCTCTGGTAACACAAATTAAAAATGTTCATGTGTGACTTTAACTTTCATTCCTTCGTATAAGAGGTTGTGACAACATTTGAGTGACGGTGGAGTTTGTTTCTCACCAGAGCAGGCCTCGTGCCTCCTGCAGGAAGTTCACTGACAAACTGAAGCAAGTCTTTCAAACCTGTGTCGTTGATCCAAAGCCTGAAAAAATCACAACTCATTCCGCCGGCAATGTGACCCAGACCTCTACGAGAGAAGAGGAGGACGTTATCAAAACAAAGCTAAGAAAATTTGACATGAGTTTGATTATTTTTGTGTTAAAGTTGCAGGAAACAAAAAATCCCGATAGACAGAAATACCTCAATGTCTTGACGGTAATGTTTTTAAAGTCAAGGATCTTGCTGAATAAAAACTGAGCCTGCAGAGAAACGAGACAACCTCAGTCAACATTTTGACCAGCAATTAAAAAAATACACATTTATAATAATAAAAAGCTAAATATGGTTGTACTTATTCAGTCAAAACAAGCAGCTTTGATTTAAGGCAGACAGGGTGCGCTGGTTGGAGACGAGTGTCAGAGGGACTTTACTTGAAAGACCTCGTGTCTCAGAGGGATTACCTTCATAAACAAAAGATAAAGCTCTGATCAAAGTATCATAAATGTTCACAGCAAACCCAAAGAAACTGACTCAGCTGAACAATTCAATAAACATATCGCTGTAGCAATCACGAAGGTGAGATGGAGGAAGAAGGGTGACACTTTCTCCATGAGCACGCCACTACGTTTGTTTTACTTATTTAGCACCAGATGGTCAATTTACTGACCAACAACAACTTCATTAATATATTCACACTTTAATAATCAAGTCACTGAAGTAGAATCTGTTAATTACAGGGATACATTAATATTCATCCGAATGAAGACCAAAGTTGTCTTTGAAGTTTTATTACAAAAATAATCAACAACAATAATAAACAAGCAATAACAATTAATCAATCAAGGCTTAATTCTCTTATCTAAGGCAAAATTAACTCTTTGAGCAGGAATTATTTTGGTTTCTATACGCGCACAAATTTAGTTTGACTATTTTAATAAATAGTTTGTTTCTTTTTGGTTAAAGGAAGTTGTTTAATGTGATCAGATAAAGTCATTTACCATCACTGCAAGCCAGGAAATGATTTACCAAGTCGCATCAGCTAAAATTACGTAACCGGACCTTCGTGTCACCAGGTTCTGCTCCTTACCGGGTCAGTGCTGAAGGGACCTGGTCTCTCGTCTTTCTGGGATTCTCTGGTGGATCAGACCAGGATACACCACGAGGAGGACTCGTCAGGAACTGTTCAAGGCAGCTGAACGTCACTGTGACAGCTTCAGGGGGTCTCTGAGGGCAACAGCTGATGAGAAGGTGCTCCGTCCATCGCAACCTTCAGCCGGCTTAGACTTCAAGCCGGGAACGTGACTCTTGCAGTGAGAAAAGGCTGTAGTTCTATTTTGCTTCGAACAAATTGCAATCGAGTCAGAGAGATTTATTTGTCATACGCACCACACGTGGTACATGAGGTGGGACGAAACCATGTACACAGGGTCCCAGTTACATCCAACAAAAACACAAATTGTAAAGAAAAACATTAGTAAGAGCCGAGTCATGAACTAAGAATATACTACATTCGCTAAAGTAAGAATACACAACACCAAGAATACACTAAGCACCGACAGCACAAAGACAATGCGCCAAAACAACAGCAGCACGAACATGAGTCCGCGCGAGCAGAAGAGAACTAATGAACACAGCAACATGAAATAATCAGCAGCATGAGATCAGCATCATGGATAGTCAGCAGCACATATCAACAAGCAAGTAGCGTTACAGTGATTTTTACAGTTTTGTTCACCGTCATTTTTCCTGGTTAGAGATTCATGAGTCTAACAGCCTCAGGGTAGAAGCTGTTCCTCAGTCTAGTGGTTCTACAAAATGCTCCTCAACCTCCTTCCTGAGGCGAGTGGAGGAAAAAGTGTGTGTGCTGGGTGAGTGGGGTCCTTCATGATGCAGGTGGCTCTCTTCCTGCATCTGGAGGTGTAGATGTCTGTGATGGTGGGGAGACTGACTCAAACATCTTCTGTGCAGCCTTCACCACTCTCTGCAAAGCTTTTCTTTCTGCAGCTGTGCAGCCTCCATGCCACACGTTGATGCTGGAGCACAGGATGCTCTCCACTGCACACCTGTAGAAGGAGGTGAGGACTGAGCTTCTCAGACCAGCTCGTCTCAGCCGCCTGAGGAAGTAGAGTCTCTGATGAGCTTTCTTCATCAGGCTGGTGGTGTTGTTGCTCCAGCTGAGGTTGTCATTCAGGTGCACACTCAAGTACTTGTAGCTGGAGACCACTTCCACTGCAGATCCTCTTATTTTCAGGGGGTGTAGGTGTGTTTGATCCTTCTGAAGTCCACGACCATCTCCGTCATCTTCTTCACATTGATGTGAAGGTTGTTCTTCCTGCACCAGCTCTCCAGGTGTTCCACCTCCTGCCTGTAGCTGGACTCATCATTGTTTGTGATGCATCCAACTACCACTGTATCATCTGCAAACTTTACAATATGACAGCAACTGAGCAACATGTTTATCTGCTCAGGACTGAACGAGTGGACCTCGGACTACATCAGGATCGGGCCCAAAAACTAACCGCTTTCCGGTTCAGAGCCGAAGACGAACTGGTCAGGTTCGGGAGTCCAAAACAAACTGCTTTCCACGCAAAGAGACTTTGTGCAAAACAACAGCTCTCAGAAGATGTTCTGACTACTCTTAGGAACATTGAGACTCCCCTCTGAAGTAAACTGCTTCCAGCTCAAAGAACATTTTCAACAGGTGTCTCTGAAGGAACGAGTTGTCTTCTGAAAAACTGGAGAAAGAAATATGCTATTCGCATTATAATATTTCACATTATTTCATTATAATGATTGAAAACAGCAACCAAAACCATTCATGTCCCCACTTGTTAATCAAATAAACCAACTTAATTAATTATTTGTTTTTCTTTCTTAAAAGCGTCAGAAAAATAAGGTAAACATTAGTCAGATTGTAGTCTGTGTCCAAGGACGGTGAATGTGTGAAAACACCAGACATCATTCAAGTCAAAAGTAGCATTAAAGGAAACAATTGATGGTGAGTCTGGAAGATGATCCAAAGGTCAGGGGTCATAGAGGAGCGTAGCTTCATGCTACATCACTCTGAGATCAGCTACTTTATGCAAGCCTTAGCTACTAACGAGACATTCGTTACAAGTTAAATAGTTCCCAATTAAATGCACCAAAATGAGATTTATATTATGCTGGGTAATAATGATGCAGCGCCAACTTCAGGGTGAATTCAAAATCCTTTAACAGAGAAACTGACTGCACACATTGAAACATTAAGTTATACATCCAAACAGAATCATTCACATCATAATATTCATTGACGGTGCATATTTCAGTTTACTGAAAGTGAGAGGGTTCATCTTTTTGATTTAATTCAGGTCTGAAAACAGCTTCAGACACTCCTGGCTGTGATAAAAATCCCTTTAAGCTAGTCGTTATTAATTGATGCTATACTCCTGCCACCATTGTCCAACATCCAAAGTAATTAGCTTGATGGCAGCTGATGTGAATGGATTATTGATATCCTGAAGCTCTCCATCGATTCAGAGATTAATGAGACAAAAACCTGAAGCTGGTAAGGATTAGTGAAAGAACTGGTGGGGGATCTACTGCTGCCATATCTCTGAAATGTTCTGCTGCACACAAGACAGAAGATTATAGAAAACTGTGCACCTGCTGAGGCGACCAGTGCACGTCTCTGTATGTGTTGATGCCTCTCCAAACGGTTTCGCCATTCATGATCGGTATCAGCTTTCTCAGTGGAACAAAAGGAAGCAGGCAGTCTGCTTGCTGAGTGACGTTCTTTAAGTCTCTGTGCAGCGCCTGTCCACAAACAACCAAACAGAAAATAGGAAATTAAAGACAGCCGTAGTCCCAGATTTGGCAGTTTTTTAGGATTAAAGTGAGAAGTGTTGCACTAGAAAAGAAACTGGGCAACGTCACCTCCTGCATTGCATCATACAGCATGGCTCTGTGGCCAGGCTTGAGATCAGTAAGCATGGCTCTCCAGCACGGACAGTGGACTTCTTCACTGATGTCAGACCACCGGAGGTGTGTGAGCAGAGCAGGAAAGAGAGCAGAGTGCAACGGCTTCAGGCTGCACAGTGTTTCCACAGAGAGCTGGTGGGAGGAGAGAAACATAATGACAACACCACAAATGGTTGAGATTCAATGCAAATGTTCTGGAAAGGTCTTACGTTGGCATCCTTTGTGATTCTGGACAAAATCTGAAACGCCTGAGGGGAGCATAGAGAAAGTAATCAATCAGCCGAACTTTGCAGGACTTCACATTTACAAAACTATTTGCACAGATTAATACATACAAGAAGCATCGTGGCTCTACAAAAACCTCTTTGAGACGCGACAACTGATTTGACAATTTGGACTTTAAAAAATAAAATACAGCTCATTACCTTACAACAGCTGAAAAAAGACACAAAGGAGAAAGAATGACGAGAAACGTCAGCGTGCAAAGATAACGTGTCTCCATGCTGACCTGGGCTGGTGAAAATGTGTGAAGTCCAGGCTGAGACAGGATTTCCTGCAGCTCTTGTGAAGGCAGAGGCAGCAGGAAAGAGGCTCCTAACTGAGGCAGCAGACCACTGAGATCAGACAGGTCTGAAGAAGCCGAGCTGCTGATGTTCAGCTTGGCTGATGCTGCTGGGATCAACCAGGACGACAACTACAGAGTCCATGAAACAGTTGAACAGAGCCGGTCGGGCACAAAAAGCTCCAACATTGTAGATTTTGTGTTTGTGCCCCTCACCCTGCCATTAGCATCAATGAGCCCCTTGGATATGCACTGAGACAGCTGCTGCCACAGAGCAGAGGACACAGCTGAGTCCTGGAGATATAAACCCAAGTCTGCTGGATCCATGTAGCACGCGAGGACTCCTAATCTGCAAATGACCTCATTCTTTATCCCTTTACTCATTCAACAAATTACAACATCATCAAATATGGGTTATTGACAAAAAGTTTACACATGCTTGATGTCCAGTAGAAATAGACATATTAAACTACAACACAATAGCAACCAAAAGATTAAATGAATGGAGACAACCATCAGAATTTGGAGCGTGCTTCTGGTAATAATCAGTAATTATGAGAGTTACAGCTGTGTTAAAACGACTCAAGTGGTCTCAAGTGCAATTATAAAGCATCTTTTAGTCCCACCTCAGCAGGTAATCGCCCGTCAGATTCTTTCTCTTACTGAAAAGCGTCCGAAGAACGTGGCGCCCCCGCACGCCATCCAGGCTGCTGTTGCCTAGCAACTCCAGCAGAGGAGCAAGCTGACGAGAGAAATGTCCAAACAAACTCCCATTAATTTAACAGAGAGAACATTTTCAAGAAAAACTACAGGAAACATTTTAATAAGGTCAGATTTTCCTCCAAGGTGCTGAAAGCACAGCTGCATGCGAGCCTTAAACAAGCACTGAAATAACGATCCGTGCACAAAGAGATTCAAAACAAACAGTGAGATGATTCATTGATGATTCAAAACGAAAGACATTACATTTCATGCTAAAATCCCGTGTGAATGCTGAGCTAGAGGTTTTATGGAAAGTTACTAAAGAAGCTGAAAATGAGTTGTTAAAGTAAAGAAAAGGCAGAACAGAAACTGGAAGCTCTAAAGAGCAAAACAGCAGATAAAACTAAAAGTACCAAAATACTAACTAGAGGCTAGAAGCAGCAAAAAGCTAAAAGTAGACCAAGTATACGGAAGTAGATTTTAAAGAGAACAATGTTTTTGAAGTAATTGTAATTCAGTGAGAAAATATTCAACACTTGCTCTTGTCAAGGGCGGAGGCCTTTCCCCTTCTCTCCCTCTCCACTTTGCTCTGTCTGTGAAACTGCTTGAGAGCCTCTCTTCTACAAATCTTCAGAATCTTAATTCTGCTATGGATTTGGTCAGTTGGTCCCTCAACGCAAGTGATAACATTTCTTCGAAGAGAAGACTGGCTTTAGGTGAGCTGATTTGCCCTGTTGGCACGCACGCAGCTGGATATCTCATCGGCTTGGAAGACTTGGTGATGTGTCCATCGCTGCTGTCAATTGTGGATGTTAAGGGCACATATATAATTGGATTTATCATAACTGGTTTTCTGCTTTTTGGATTTGGCTGGTTCCTGGTCTATCAACAATCAAGGAAGTAGTCAGTAAATGTTCTGCCTGTCCCCAAAACAATCGTATTTATCTGAATTTGGCTCCCTGATTGGCCTTGACAGGCCACCTTAACTTAATGTGCCTGGCAGCTCGGTAAATTTTGATGCCCCCCCCCCCCCCCCCCCCACACACACACACACACACACACACCA